>NC_073381.1:31446524-31746802 GCF_028641065.1 Leucoraja erinaceus
CTCTTACACTCATGCACTCCTATTTAAGAAAACAATCATCAAGCTTTACGCATGGTAGATTTTCAACGAGTTGAAGAGTTGGCTGGAAGACAATAGGCTGTCAAAAATCCCACTTAATGTTTATCACAACCAAACCAGCTACAGCTTGCTTGACAAAGCAATGTTAATGCAGTAACATATTCCAAAATTATTTACAGATGCATTTATATAAAATGACTGAAAGCTTGGTCAACGTTCTGAATGAGTGTTTTAAAGCTGGGAAAAGAGGTGGAGAGTTATAAAGATTTATGGGCCTATCCTACATAGGCGATTGTTCACGCGACTGCTGGTGACTGTCAAGTGGAACACACACTCACACACATCGCTTCCTGCACCAGCTCGTTGTGCAGGCGGGGGACAGGGCAAATGGGGGGAGCGCTGTCTGAGTGAAATTTATGGGGTACAAAGCCAAGGTGATACAGACACACCGCGATGAGCAGGAAGGTGGCGCAGTAATTAAGACGGCACAGTGTACGGTAAAGGCCTTGTCCCACTTACGTGTCCTTGGCACGCTAATTACTTGACCTCGTCGTTGCGTTGAGGCGCGACGGTCCTGCGAAGGTTGCGCGCGACTTCACGCGTCCGCACAGCCGTCTGGAGCACGTGACGTCATTTGAAGATGGATACAAAATGCTGGAGTAACTCAGCGGGACCAGCAGCATCTCTGGCGAGAAGCAATGGGTGATGTTTCAGGTCGAGACCCTTCTTCAGTCTGAAAGAAGTGTCTTGACCCAAAACGTCATCCATTCCTTTTCTCCAGAGATGCTGCTGGTCCCGCTGAGTTACTCCAGCATTTTATGTCTATCTTCAATTTTCTTGGCCCCGCTCTGGGAGTAGAAGTGGGGCGGATCCAGACCGCAACGGCCGTGAGCCCCAGGCTAAGCTCGGCGATCGTTTGCCAGCTTCTGCTGTTGTTGGAGGTGAGACGTTGCGTCGCGCTAGAGTCTTGGACCTGTCCCACTTTGGCAGTCAGTTACACGACGGGCCGGTGATGTGCGAAGATTTCATTCGCTACAAAATTTCGGAGCGCCACGCGATACCGCGCACAACTCCATACCCTTCTGCGCTTCTCAGTGGGACCGGCCCCGCGCGGCCACACGATACCCGTGCGCCTCAACACGACGACGAGGTCGCGTAATTTGCGTGCCAAGGACACGTAAGTCTGAAGAAGGGTTTCAGCCCGAAACGTTGCCTATTTCCTTCGCTCCATAGATGCTGCTGCACCCGCTGAGTTCCTCCAGCACTTTTGTCTACACACGTAAGTGGGACTAGGCCTTAAGTCCTTTAATAGAGGTTGGGGGGGGGGGGGGGGGGGGGGGGGGGGGGGGGAGGGGGGGGGGGGGGGGGGGGGGAGAAGGGTGGAGAAGGAGGGAGAAGGAGTGGAGACAACTTTTAAGAAGCCAGAGATACACAGCTGTGAAGCTCGGCGGACATTTAACATTACCTTGGTTCTGAAAACAACTGCTTACGTTTGTTTTTCCCAATGAGCCAATGAAATTCACTGGTCAGCACCAGCTACAACCTACAAGAACCTACGAGAACCTTCGACCCCCTGGCAGCCCACTAGGACCTCCTGGCGACCCACCTACAGCATGAGAATTCTCGCTACTCTCTATGGCAGCTTAATTGTGGTCACTGCTAATTTTTCAACGTTGAAAAATTCGCGGCGACCATAATGAGGCCGTGACTTGTTCCCAGAATGCGGGAACGCCTCACGACCATGAAGGCAACTCCCCGGCAACCACCCGCGAACATGTGGCGACCATGTGGCGACTGCATAGTCTCCTGCAGTCACCTAAAAAGTCGTCTAACTGGGACAGGCTCATTAGGCTACTCCTACATTTGGACCCTATTCAGATTATACTGAAACTGTGATGGCTTGAGATTGCATGGCTTACATCAGCAGATGAGATATGAACCATGATGAGTGCTGTTGCTCAGCTGGAAATAGGTTCTCTCATTGAGGCAGCTTCTACAACAGTCACATCATTCGGCTTGGACACAAAAAGCTGGAGTATCTCAGCGGGTCAGGCAGCGTCTTTGGAGAAAAGGATTAGGTGACGTTTCGGGTCGAGACCCTTCTTCAGACTGAGAGTCAGGGGAAAGGGAAACGTGAGATACAGACTGTGATATAGAGAGATAGAGATCAAAGATATGCAAAAAAGTAACGATGATCAAAGAAAGGTGGAGCCTGTGGGGTAGATGATAACAAGTTACACATTCAACAGGATGATGGTGAAACTAGTACAGCAGACAAAGAAACTCAACAGGTCGACTGTAGAACTAAACAATGAGTCTGAACCCACAATCCCTCCTCCCACCATTTACACAGAAGTTTTGGAATTAGTTTCCGAACTAAGGCTCCCTTCCTTCTTTTGATATCTATGCCTTCGATAATTTTAAACACTTCTATCAGGTTTTCCCTCAACCCCTGGCATTCTAGAGAAAACAATGCAAGTTTGTCCAATTTCTCCTTGTTGCTAATATCCCATAATGCAAGCAACATTCAGGTAAACCTCTTCTGAATCTTCCCCAAAGCCTCCACATCCTTCCTGTATTAGAGCAACCAGAACTGCACACAATAGTCTCAATGCTGCCTAACAAAAGTCTTAAAGAGACTTCCTGCCTCTTATATTCAATTCCCTGACCAATGAGGGCAAGCATACCATGCAGTATATGTTCTTTACCGGTCTGTATACTTGTGCATCCCAAGTTGTATTTTGCAGTAGCTTAAAACAGACAAATATACTTCTTGCCTACTTAACATCGGGAATATCAGTGGTACAGCTGAGTTCCCTCTTCCCACATCCTCCTCTATTTTGTTTGCTGGATTTCTGTTTTCAAGACTGTGGCTAGTGGCTGGCAGTTGAAAAATCACCCTTGCTGTGTGCTAATAATCTTAATCACATGAACAAAAAGCTTTCACACAAAGCCAGCAATGTGAAAACATCTGCAGAAAAGCAATAAAAAACATCAAATGTATCAATAAATGTGGCATTAGGTGGCTGTATCAAAAGCTATGCATAATTACAATTCTTTGCTGAATCATCACAGTCATTATTCCCTTATCACGTCAGCCCAGGTCTGCTTTTCATTATTGCATTTTAATGTTCACGTTTACCTGATTTTATTGCAAATGATGTGCAGGCAGAAAACCAACAATATTTGGGCCTATGTTTATTCTCTGGATGCAGGAAGATTTGCATCCTCCACGGATTTATAGCTCCCCTTCTTCGACTCTAGGTGGACCCGACAGAAAGTTTTGGAGATCTATTTTTCCTCCTTCAATCATTCTCACTGTTGCCTTCTCTGCGTGACTTGCATTTGATTTGGGAATTTGTTTTGTCCTCCCCCACATCCCAGCTCCCCACTGTCATCGAAGGAAACAGATTCTGATTATTTACATTTATAGCATTAGCTATGAACTGAGAACAAATAATGCATTTTGATTATCTAACTATTCCAGGCAATCCTTTACAATTTATTCACGATTGAAATTTAATAAGCAAAATGGTGTTTTCTTTCTTCTCATTTTCCCTTCTAATTTTCTCAAGTAGATTTTGAAATACTAAAGGCAGAATTGCACATTCTACTAGATTAACTTGTTTTAGAATATTTCATTTTTTATTGCATATATCCATCAGGAGAAAATCCGCCTGTGTTTTTATCTGGATTGTCGAAGGGATACACAATTGTTAACTCCTTTCTACAAACCAATTAATTTGCCATCCAAAAAGTGGCTGCTGGTCTATTTGTGCAGATGCTAATTTAATTCCTTTCGGTGTATTTGTGAGTTCTCTCACATGCAATGACAGAAGCAGTCAAATAAAACTGAGGCGGCCAGATTGTTTCAGCATTGATTTATATATCTAAGTTGGAAGCGATAGTAATGTCAATACTTATGCTCTTGGGTTCACGAGTACATAAGTCAGGTGGCAGGACATCATCCATAGAAAAATACAAGATTAAGTAACAATCACAGATTTATTCTGAATGGTTCACCTGGCAGCCAGTGCTAAAATACCACTCTCACTTGGCAGTCCATATTGCACCAGAGAACTTACAAAGGTGATTGAAGTGTAAGGCATGGCTGAAATAACAACATGAAAGTACAAATTCCCAAATGTTCATTTATATTCCTTTAATCCGAAACAGGGAACCTCTATGTCTTGTCTCTTATCTGAACCTTGAGCTTGTAATAAAAAGTAAGTAAGTAAGTAAATATATAATTCCCTATGTTGTCCAGTACGTGTCTCCTTACTTAAGGAAGGATATACTTGCCTGAGAGTTCATGAGGTATAAAGGTGTTACCTTATGAGGAAAGATTAGCAGATTGGACCTATAGTTGCTTGAGTTTGGGAGAAATAGAAATTTCATTTTATTAACCCATGTAAGATACTGTGTGGACAAGACCGGGTAGAAAATGAATGGATGTTTCCTCTGCTTGTGAAATCTAGCAATATAGGGAAGAGCCACAGAATAAATGTTACCTGTTTACAAATGAGATAATGATTTTTTTTTTTACAAAGGGGATGAATGTTTGAATGTATTTATCACAGTGTCATTCGGGGGGGGGGGGGGGGGGGGGGGGGGGGTATATTAATGAAACCCAATGCTGTCAAATATCAGTTTTTGAGGAATGAAGGATTATGGAACACCATGGGCAAATGGAGCTGCGGTCATCCACAGACCAATGCTCCTCCAGTAGATAGATGGAGCAGCACTGAGGGCTCAGTCTCCAACTCCTGCTCTTATTACTCATTTGTTTTACAATAACGATCGCAAGATAGCTTCAAATTTCTGATATCGTAGATAGTTTCCACTCATGAAAGCATGCTGTTGGATTGCATCTTAGCTTGGTTTGGGAACAGCTCTGCTCAAAACCACCAACAATTTCAGAGAGTTGTGGATGTACCCCAGTACGTCATACAGACCATTAATTCCATCTACTCGTCATGCTGCCTCTGGAAAGCAGCCAACATAATCAAGGACCTTTTTAACTCCCCACACCTTTTGGGCAGAAGATATAAAACCAAGAATACACCTACAGCCAAACTTAGGAACAGCTTCTTTCCATCCGTTATCAGATTTCTGAATAGTCTTTCCATGAGTTAGGGTACTGTCAAAATTTCCTAACCTACTTAATTTTGGACATTGGTTTTCTCTGGAACTGTTATGGGCCTGTCCCACTTAGGTGACTTTTTAGGCGACTGCAGAAGAACATGTTCGTGGGTGGTTGCCGGGGAGTCGCCTTCATGGTCGTGAGGAGTTCCCGCATTCTGAGAACTAGTTGCGGCCTCATTATGGTCGGGGCAAATTATTCAACGTTGAAAAATTAGCGGCGACCAGAATGAAGTCGCCATGGAGAGTAGCGAGAATTCTCGTGCCATAGGTGGGTCACCAGGAGGTCCTAGTGGGTTGCCAGGAGGTCGAAAGTTCTCGGAGGTGCTCATAGGTTGTAGCCGGTGCTGACCGGTGAATTTCATTGGCTCACTGAGAAAAAAAAGGTAAGCAGTAGTTTTCAGAACCAAAGATAACCGACCGGTAATGTTAAATGTCCGCCAAGCTTCACAGCCGTGTATTTCTGGCTTCTTAAAAGTTGTCTCCCACTCCTTTTCCCCACTCTTTCACCTCCCTGCCCGTATCTTTTAAAGGACTTACCGTACACTGTGCTTCAGCCGTCTATTTACAGCACAAACCTTCCTGTTCATCACAGTGTGTGTCTGTTTCACCTTGGCTTTGCACCGTGTGAATTTTTTAGACAGCGCTCCACCCGTTTGCCCTCCCCCCCGCCTGCATGACGGGCTGGTGAAGGAATGAATGAATTAATGCTATTTTATTGTCACTATACACATGTACAATGAGATTAAAAGCAGCTCCTAAGGTGCACAGTTCTGTGGCGCTATATACATATCGATAAAAAGACAATGGATGAATAGAGTGAATAAACAGGATTCCTATATACAGTATGGGTTATTGCACATAATTTAAAAAAAATTTACAGTTACAGTACAAATTACAGTAGGTGGATAGATGGAAGTCCGGGGGTTTGGCTGTGAAGTCAATACATGTGTGAGTTCAGGGAGGTTATGGCTTTTGGAAAGCAACTGTTCTTGAATCTGTTTGTCCTTGTTCTGATGCACCTATAGCGCCTCCCTGAAGGCAGCAGGTCGAACAGGCCAAATGCAGGATGGGAGCTGTTCTTCGCCCTGCTGAGGCAGCGGGAGGTGTATATGTCCATCAGAGAGGGGAGAGGGCAGCCAATGATCTTCTGAGCTGCCCTAACTACCCTCTGAAGCCTCTCCCTGTCTGCCATGGTGCAGCTGCCATACCATGCTGTAATGCAGTATGTCAGCAGGCTCTCGATGGACGAGCGGCAGAAGGTCAGCAGCAGGTTGGAGTCCAGGTTGTGCTTCCTGAGGACCCTCAGGAAGTGCAGCCGCTGCTGAGTTTTCTTGATAACCGCTGTGATGTTGTCTGTCCAGGAGATGTCAGCGGAGATGAGGACACCGAGAAACCGGAAGGTCTAGACCCTCTCCACGCACTCGCCGTTGATGTATAGGGGGGCTAAGTCGGTGCTGTGCCTCCTGAAGTCGACAATGAGCTCTTTTTTTTTCTTGGTGTTCAGAGCCAGGTTGTTTTCTGAGCACCAGGCTGTCAACTTCAGGACTTCCTCTCTGTAGGCTGCCTCGTCTCCCCTTGAGATGAGTCCGACTACTGTAGTGTCGTCAGCAAACTTGACGATGCAGTTGTTGTTGTGGGCCGGACTACAGTCGTGGGTGTAGAGACAGTATAGGAGAGGGCTTAGCACACAGCCCTGTGGGGAGCCGGTACTCAACATGCGAGTGGAGGAGAGGTGGGGGCCGAGTCTCACAGTCTGGGGCCGGTTGGTGAGGAAGTCCTTTATCCAGGCACATGTGAGAGTGGGGAGGCCAAGAGTGACCAGTTTGTCGATGAGAATGTCCGGAATGATAGTATTGAAAGCTGAGCTGTAATCCACAAAAAGCATCCGGACATAGCTCTGCCCCTGCTCCAGGTGGCTCAGCACAGAGTGGAGAGCTACGGTGATGGCGTCTTCTGTGGATCTGTTTGTGCGATAGGCGAATTGGTGGGGGTCGAAGTCTGGAGGGAGATAGTCCTTGATGTGCTGGAGGACCAATCTCTCGAAGCACTTCGTGATTACCGGAGTGAGGGCCACAGGACGGTAGTCATTTAGGCTGGTGATGGGAGACTTCTTCGGCACTGGGACGATTATGGCTGATTTTAGGCAGGACGGGATAACTGCCTGGTCCAGGGAGAGGTTGAAAATTCTGGTGAAGATGACGGTGAGCTGGTGGGCACACGCTTTGAGCACCTTACCATCTGGGCCGGCAGCCTTCTTGGGGTTCACTGACAGGAGCACCCGTCCGACATCGTGCTCCCTTACAGTGAGTGGAGTAGTACAGGAGCCAGGTGTGTGTGTGTGTGTGTGTGTGTGTGTGTGTGTGTGTGTGTGTGTGTGTGTGTGTGTGTGTGTGTGTGTGTGTGTGTGTGTGTGTGTGTGTGTGTGTGTGTGTGTGTGTGTGTGTGTGTGTGTGTGTGTGTGTGTGTGTTCCACTCTGACAGTCGCCGGCAGTCCGCTGAAAAATCGCCTAAGTGGGACCGGCCCATTATGCTAGTGTGTTGAGAAACTATCTTCTGCAATAAAAAGGCACAAAGTGTTGGAATAACTCAGAAGGTCAGGCAGCATCTCTGGAGAACATGGATAGTCACATATCCAAGTTTGCCAGAAATGCTACCGGCCCTGCACACACACACACACACACACCAGCACACACACACACACACACACACACACACACACACACACACACACACACACACACACACACACACACACACACACACACACACACACACACACACACACACACACACACACACACACACACACACACACACACACACACACACACACCACACACACACACACAGCATATTGTGTCCCTTTTTGGAAACCAGCAACAGTTCCTTATTTCTACAACTATCTTCTGCTCTCTAGTATTTTTCTCTTCTCTCTACGTATTGTGCTCTTGTTTGGCTTGAATGTATTCTTGCATAGTATTATCTGATTTGAATGGATAGCACTCAAACAAAAATATTTCACTGTGTGCAACAATAATCGGTTGGACATCCAGTGGCGCTGTTGCTAGCTGCCTCCGCCCACGGTCTGGCTGTCTTTTTTTATTTTGTTATGTTTAGAGTGTGATTTTTTAGGTTTTTATTTGTTATTTTATGTGAGGGGAAGCGGGTAGGGTAAGAGGGAAACCATCCTTCAGTCGCTTCCTGGCTGTGGATGCGGAAATTATCCGAGTCGCATCCTCGACCCCTCCCTCGCGGCTGACCAGTTGGATTGGCGCGGCCTTTCCTGCCGGGACTGGACCAGAGCTTCAGCAGCGCCGGTGAGGGGCTGGAAACATCACGGAGCGGGCGAGGCCTTCCTGGGATCGCCGCTTGGAGCTCCGGAGTGCTGGGCCGCTGTTCCAACATGGCGGAGCTGTGGGTGCGGAGCTCCCAACGCGGGCGGCGCTGACTTTAACATTGCGGAGTCCTGGGACCCTTTGCCGGGGGTCGCCAGCGTGAATCTCCGCCCAGCGCGGCCTGTGGACATCGGGAGCCGCGGACTCTGGTGGAAGGAGGCCAACGAGAGGTTCCCGGCGAGAGGGCCTGAACATCAGCGAGGAAGTTGACTGGACTTTGGTTCTCCCCTCACAGTGGGGAACTTTAGTGCTGCTGTGGGGATGTTTGTATTGTGGACTACTGTGTTCTGTGTTTTGTGTTTTTTTTATTTTATTTTTTTGTATGACTGCAAGGGAAAAATAATTTTGTTGTCTCTTCATTGAAGGCAATGACATTAAATTAAATCAAATCAAATCAAATAATCAACCAAAACCTAAACCTAAAGCAAAAATAATGCTGACAGGAAAGCAGCAATGCATGTGGTTACTTTCACATTAACCTTAATATGAAACCACATGCATTGCTTCTGTCTTTTTAGGTTTAGTGTTTGGTTGAAATTGAACAGGAATAGTGGATTGGAAGGAACTGCAGATGCTGATTTACACCGAAGATAGATACAGAATGCTGAAGCAACTCACCGGGTCAGGCAGCATCTCTGGAGAGAAGAGATAGGTGATGTTTCGGGTTGAGACCCTTCTTCAGCTTTGAGTCAGGGGAGAGAGGGAAACCAGGGGTAATAAAAGATTGTTTGGTTGATATTAAACAAGAAATGTGGGTAGTAGGACTTTTGCCAATTGTTACTGTAGCTTTTTGAAAAATATCCACCCCTTTTGTTTATCATTTTCATTTTCATTAAATGGCCCATAGACTTACACTTGTAGTTGGAGATATTAAAGTGATAATTTTCCCTGTTCTTGGAATACCTCCGCATATGATGACCTTTAGAAAGTAAAGCTAATGAGGCCAGAAAAGTGATTTTGTTAGCAACTATAATATAGATTGTAGTCCTATAAATATCTTAGCTTTTCCTTATCAAGAATAAGAAATTAAGGATTGATGGGAATATAAATCTCTGCCTGGAGGAAGAGTAAATCTGTATTGTTTAAATTCCCTACATGATTATCGCTAAGACCTTAAATGTGTCAGGACTCAGTTAAACTCAATAAAGATTATTGCAATGAAGATCCATGTATAAAAGAAAACCCACACAGTTAAGCAGACCTCACACTTAAAGCTTCAACATTTATGAGGGAATGCCTTATTTAGTAGCATGGCAATAATGGAAAAACTATTTATTTTTATGCAACCTCTATTTATTCAGGGATTTTTATAAAGAAGGCAGATCAGCAGTAGAGAAGGCTGACAGATTTACCATCTTGAATTTGTCAGAGGTCATGCGTGGACGTTTTGCATTTACTTCATATTAAATGTGTAAGCGTCATCATTTCTGCAGGGAAGTATCCAAATCCCAACACTTGCCCAGTTTAAATATCATTTCAATTCTTAATCTACTGCGGATGTCTGTTGCTGACTTATGTTGTTAATGTGGTAATCGTGCAGGTTTGACAGCCTGTTCAAAGACCTTTTCAGTCTCCCTTCCCTGATGGTTGGAGAAATGCATGTTGATAAATGAGATGGCATCTCCCTCTCACTGCACGAGGAATGGAGAAACATAGAAACATAGAAATTAGGTGCAGGATGTAGGCCATTCGGCCCTTCGAGCCTGCACCGCCATTCAATATGATCATGGCTGATCATCCAACTCAGTATCCCGTACCTGGAACCCCCTGATCCCCTTAGCCACAAGGGCCACATCTAACTCCCTCTTAAATATAGCCAATGAACTGGCCTCAACTACCCTCTGTGGCAGAGAGTTCCAGAAATTCACCACTCTGTGGCGCTAACTTATGTGCTAACTTCCATGTTCATCGCATTTCATACTCCAGCTGAGAGCTGTGTAACAACAGCTATGGAACAACCAGGATCCACACCCCCCTGGTCACACTCACATTTCACCCCTGCCATTGGGATAAGGGCATTGAATTCTGAAAAAAGTGACCTCCACATTCAAGAACTGCTTCTTCCAAACAACCATCAGGCTCTCCAAGACTACGAACACCAACTAAACTATGAACTACAAACTGTCTTGGTTGCATCAAGGAATTTGGGTTTTTGTAATAATAGATGTTTTTAATTTATTGATTGTTTTGTTTATTCTGTTATCCATGAGTACTGTATTTACAGGCCAGTTATGCTGCTACAAGTAAGAATGTCATTGGTCCATTTTTGATACATACGACAATGAATCACTCTTGACTCTTGACAATAAAGGTAGTCACAAAGGTTGTTATAATTCCCCTAACATTGAGACCGCAAAGTCTGGGGGAGCATTGCAGTCCATGGCCAATTGGTGTGGAGCCTTGTATTGTGGTGTCCATTATGCAGCATAACCTGGCCAACAGGATTTCATAAGAGTTAATCCTTCATTCCATTAATTAAATGTCTTATCACAATATTATTTTTTTTCCTCATATGCGGTGCCTTCCTTAGTTAGTACAACTTGGATGGAAGCCATTCTGCCCATCAGGACCATTCTGACTCCCAGCAGGGCATTTCTTCAGTTGCATTCCTCCTCTCATTTCCCCGTAAACCCAGCAAATTATTACCTCTCACATGCCGATTACCACCGTCCACCCCCCGCCCCCATTTTGCTTCCTTTTCCACTTTCCCTATACAAAGCAATCATTTACAATGGCAGATTACCACCTTGCCACAAATTGCCACCTTGTCATCAGAGTGTAGATGGAACACAGGACCCCTGGGGTAACCCACTTGAACGTGGTGAAGACTGGAGTTAACAGTGGCTCAAAATCATGCGCGCTTCAGTCCATTAATCAACATCGATGCTGAGAGAAATATGCATCACTATCTTTGCACAGATGTTTCCATTGGTGGGAGAGTCTAGAACTAGAGGTCATAGCCTCAGAATTGAAGGACGTTCTTTTAGGAAAGATGAGGAGAAATATCTTTAGTCAGAGGGTGGTGAATCTGGAATTCTTTGCCACAGAAGGCTCTAGAGGCCAAGTCAGTTGATATTTTTAAGGCAGAGATAGATAGATTCTTGATTGGTATGGGCGTCAGGGGTTATGGGGAAAAGACAGGAGAATGGGGTGAGGAGAAATAGATCAGCCATGATTGAATGGTGGAGTAGACTTGATGGGCTGAATGGCCTAATTCTACTCCTATTCCTTATGGCCTTTTGACCTTATAGGTATGCAGTTTGTTGGAGGATGCTTTGAATGACCAATGTGCCAAGCACATTCCACACTCATTCAGCGATGAGAAATCGCCCCACAGAATTCATTCACAGCCATGTTGAATCACCAAACTAATTAGCATTCAAAAGTACACAATGGGATCGTACTGATGCACTCTCAGTGGTCACACATAACTAGTGCCCTGACCACACTAGTTACGTGTGATCACCGTATTATCACACCGTATTATCATGCTCAAAAAAAACATCTGACTATTGCCATATAATCTGCTCATATACCATTTAATCTTGCACTTCAGTGAAGGCTGGGATAATCTGAACATTAAGCAGATATTTTATTCCTCCAAATAAGCATACCTACTTCTGAGAGAGAGTACCATTTAAGAATGTTGCTGGGTTTCAGCAACTAAGTTACAGAGAAGGTTGGTTAGGGCTTTATTCTTTGGAGAACATTAAGCAGATAGGTTTTATTCCTCCAAGTTGACGTAAAAGCTTTTCCCACTGAGAGTAGGGATTCAGCAAGGGGACATGACTTGAGAATAGGGAGACGTTAGGGGTAACATGAGGGGGAACTTCTTTACTCAGAGAGTGGTAGCTGTGTGGAATGAGCTTCCAGTGAAGGTGGTGGAGGCAGGTTTGTTTTTATCATTTAAAAATAAATTGGATAGTTATATGGACAGGAAGGGAATGGAGGTTATGGTCTGAATGCAGGTATATGGGACTAGGGGAGATTATGTGTTCGGCACGGACTAGAAGGGTCGAGATGGCCTGTTTCCGTGCTGTAATTGTTATATGGTTATATTATATGGTTACTTGATTCAGCCTCTTGTAGGAGTTAGCTTCATCATTGCTTTAATTTCCAGGTCCATAGTTGACCCAGCTGACAGACCCCATATCAGAGCTACAGGTGCCCTGGTGTCTTCACCCCTGTTCTTCCCGTCCACAGACCAGCTCTGTACACAATGTGAGAGGACTCTGCTTTTCACGGAAAGAGATGTGAATGGAGGAGTCTCCTTTTGATGAAAAGAGATTAATTTTCACACAGTATATCTCTCCTTCCACATGAGAGAGATTTACTCAGCATCCTCTTGCTGTTTGTGGAAACCAGCCAGCTGTAGAGCTGCTTAAGCTTATCCTTGTGTTTATTGAGATAAACAATCTGCTTACGTGATATCTCGGTGTTCCACGAGGACTGTAGTTTGCTCACAAAAGGCATCTCAGTGCTCCAAGCTACCCCCTGATAAAGTATCTCTGTTCCAGAGAACATCAAGCTGCCACTATGAAGCAAGACCATATCTATGCCCAATCTCTTCCTCTTTTGAAGTAGAAAGACTGTGCAAACCATCTGTGTGCCTACATGTGTGTTGTTACCAGAATCTGTAGGTGCTACCTGTCACTGACATCCATCAAAGAAGTGACCAGAGTCAAAGACTTCAAATTCCTGTGCATACATATCTCTGAAGATCTGTCCTGGACCCAGCACATTGATGCACCCAGAAAGGAACGGGGAACGAAGGAAATTGCAAAAAGTGGTGGACACTGCCCAGTCCATCACAGGTACTGACCTGCCCATCATCAAAGGGATCTATAAGAGCCGTTGGCTCAAAAAGGCAGACAGCATTATCAGAGACCCACACCACCCTGGCCATGATCTCATCTCACTCCTCCAATTGAGAAGAAGGCATAGGAGCCTGAAAACTGTAATGTCCAGATTCAGGAGCAACTTCATCCCTGCAACCATCAGGCTACTAAATGCTATAACCATAATATAAGCTTTGAACTATATAGACTTGGGGGGCATTATGTTTGACTTTTCACTATTATTGTTTATTTATTTGTCTGATTTTTTAATATATACAGTAATCTTTTTTTTATTATGGGTTTTACAGAGTGCTATGTTTACATATATGCTACTGTAAGTAAAAATGTCATTGTTCTGTTTCGGGACATATGACAATAAAACACTCTTGACTCTTGAGAGGAGATTGTGTTGCTTATGAGAGCTTGAAGACAGACCTCTCCATACTCTGTCATCTTCTCATGTGGTCTGGTAGACTCAACAACACCCTCACCATCTTGTGTGCATGTCGTGCAATCGTGTCAGCTGAGCATTCCACCTCCGTGAGGTATTGTTCCATCTTATTTTGATTTTACTTTGCAGCGCAAGTCTCTGAGATGATGTTGTGCATGTCAGGCGCAACAAATCACTTTGCCATGTTCCATCCCCCTCCTCATCATCGCCAATACTCCTGCATTCCAACCTCTCTTTTATGCAGCTTTTCCATCTTCTCCTTCTGGTTAATGCCCTGAATATTCTGACAAGGGAGAAGCACACGGGGACTCTTCCTGACCCAGCACAAAGTAAGTAGAAGTGAAGAGCACCCATAAGGGCAGCACGGTGGTGAAGTGGTAGAGTTGCTACCTTACAGTGCTTGCTGCACCTAGACCTGGGTTCAATCCTGACTCCTGACTATGGAGTTTGTACATTCTCCCCATGGCCACGTGGGTATTTTTCGAGATCTTCAGTTTCCTCCCACATTGCCAAGACGTACATGTATGTAGGTAAATTGGCTTGGTATAAATGTAAATTGTTCCTGGTGTGTGTAAGGTAGTGTTAATGCGCGGGGATCACTAGTCGGTGCGGACACGGTGGGCCGAAGGGCCTGTTTCCACACTGTATAACTAAACTAATCTAAACTAAATTAGCTTCCCCACCACCTTCAACACGATGCTACAGTACGCCTGATAATTAACATGTTTCACTTAGATCAATTCAAAAACTATATATGTTAGATCAGATCAGTTTAGTTTATTGTCACGTGCCCCGAGGTTCAGTGAAAATGTTTTTGTTGCGTGCTAATCAGTCAGCAGAAAGACAATAGATGGTTACAATCGAGCGATTTACAGTGTACAGATGCATGATAAGGGAATAACGCTGCGTGCAAGTTAAAGCCAGCAAAGTCCAATCAAGGATGGTCCGAGGGTCATCAAAGAGTGAAACAATGCTAATGAGAATGTATGACAGCTTTTGTAAAGCCTCTGGTGCTGATGCAATTTATGCCTTGATAGCCCCCAATGCCCATGGGGGGGGGGGGGGGGGGGGGGGGGGGGGGGGGGGGGGGGGGTTGACACCTCAAGTTTGGTGAGGTACCAAATGTTATTATATTAAATATTCAAATGCAACCTGTTCTGAGTGCAGACATAAGAAAAAAATACTAATGGGCCTGTCCCATTTGGCGATTTTTTAGGCAACTGCCGGCGACTGTCATAGTCGTAGCATGTCACCGATAAACCGGCGACAATCTACGTCATCCTGGCGACATCCTACGACAGCACCGACGTCAGGAGAATTCAAGCTACGCTCATTGGCGTCAAACCCACTATTGCCAAAAAAATGTCAACATGTTGAAAATTCAGTGGCGACCAGAAAGACGCTACGACTTTTTGCGCGACTGAGGAAACTTCTCCTGGCGACCACTGTCGAACATGTTGTGACAAACTGGTCGACTGTAGTTGCCTAAAAATTTTGCCTAAGTGTGACAGGCCCATGAGTGTACTTCAATTTTCTATTGTTATTGCCTTCACCTAAATGGATGAGTTGAAGAACATTTATTAATTTATTTTTATGCACTCGGACAGGTTGAATTTTAATATTCCCTTTTGGGCAAAGAACGCACTGATGCTGTTGCACGCTTGTTTTTGATTAGTCTGACCTTTTTTGAGGGGCATGACGCCACATGCAATAATGGTTTAACATACAAAAAAGAAAGCTGCAATGCAACATCAGGGCAATGCTGTTTAAGATTAATGCAACGTAAATAACTAACTACTAGAATTTTGTGAAACATCTTCCTACTTTTTCAAGAAGTGCATTTTCTTTGTGCATCTTGTTTCATCATCAGTACAAAGATTAAATCACAATATTGTTTCATCAGAATTTCTCTGCTGATGTTTCAGTAAGCAAACACATTTACCTTTCATTCTAATTGTGGATTACGAAGCATAGTTCGTATAAAACTGGCAAGGGTCGGATTTACAATGTACACATAACTTGTACAAGCACAGACTATCTTTATTGTAGGAATTGAGATCATCACCATTCCGACAGCAACAGAAATTTGAGCTGAGTCATTTTAGCTGGGAACATCAGAACACACTGATGCTCTGCTTCATATAGAATATAGAATATACAACATGGAAGAATGCAGCATGTGAACAGGCCCTTCAGCCCACAATGCCTCTGCTGAAGGTGAAGTCAAGCTAAACTAATCACCTCTGCCAGCATGTGATCAATATGCTTCCACTTCTTGCATATCCATGTACCCATCTAAAAGCCTCTTAAATTGCACTATTGTATCTGTCCCCACCACCACTTCTAGCAATGCATTCTAGGCACCCACCACCCTGTGTAAAAAAACTGCATAACCCATTACCAAGGGCAGGGTTCACCTTGTCCTTATCTTCCAGCCTCCACATTCAATGGATGATCCTTTGTAGTTTTAGCCACCTTCAACTAGTCAAGTTTATCCCTCACCTTCCCTTTCAGTATTCTGAAGGGACCATTCCAACTGTGGCTCCTTGGTTCACTCTTTCATTTCCACCAACATTCATTCCCTTTCTCATTCCATTTCCCCAGGCAACCAAAGGAGATGCCCCACTTGTTCTTTCACCTCTTCCCTTCCCATCACCAGCAAAACCAAACAGTCCTTCCAGGTGGAGCAGCGATTCACTTCCGCTCCATCCAATCCAGTGGGATGTGGTCTCTCAAAACAGAACAGATTGGGTGATGGTTTTGAAAGAGTGACCCAGGGCCTCTAGTAACCTGTTGCTTTCATTCTCCATTCTACTCCCTCACTGAATGTTTATCCTTCGGTCCTTTACGAATCCAGTGAAGCCCAAGCTAGGGCTGAAAAATAGCATTTCATATTTCAATAAAGAACGTGACTGCCAGTTCTGATGAAAGACCTGTTAAGTTAACTATTTTTCTCCCTCTACTGATGTTATCTGATGTGCTCTTTTATTTCAGATTTCCAGCAGCTGTGGTGTTACATAGAAATTAGGTGCAGGAGTAGGCCATTCGGCCCTTCGAGCCTACACCGCCATTTAATATGATCATGGCTGATCATCCAACTCAGTATCCCGTACCTGCCTTTTCTCCATACCCTCTGATCCCTTTGGCCACAAGGGCCACATCTAACTCCCTCTTAAATATAGCCAATTAACTGGCCTCAACTACCCTCTGTGGCAGAGAGTTCCAGAGATTCACCACTCTCTGTGTGAAAAAAGTTCTCCTCATCTCGGTTTTAAAGGATTTCCCCCTTATCCTTAAGCTGTGACCCCTTGTCCTGGACTTCCCCAACATCGGAAACAATCTTCCTGCATCTAGCCTGTCCAACCCCTTAAGAATTTTGTAAGTTTCTATAAGATCCCCTCTCAATCTCCTAAATTCTAGAGAGTATAAACCAAGTCTATCCAGTCTTTCTTCATAAGACAGTCCTGACATCCCAGGAATCAGTCTGGTGAACCTTCTCTGCACTCCCTCTATGGCAATAATGTCCTTCCTCAGATTTGGAGACCAAAACTGCACGCAATACTCCAGGTGTGGTCTCACCAAGACCCTATACAACTGCAGTAGAACCTCCCTGCTCCTATACTCAAATCCTCTTGCTATGAAAGCCAACATGCCATTCGCTTTCTTTACTGCCTGCTGCACCTGCATGCCTACCTTCAATGACTGGTGTACCATGACACCCAGGTCTCGCTGCATCTCCCCCTTTCCCAATCGGCCACCGTTTAGATAATAATCTGCTTTCCCGTTTTTGCCACCAAAATGGATAACCTCACATTTATCCACATTAAACTGCATCTGCCAAACATTTGCCCACTCACCCAGCCTATCCAAGTCACCTTGCAGTCTCCTAGCATCCTCCTCACACCTAACACTGCCCCCCAGCTTAGTGTCATCCGCAAACTTGGAGATATTGCCTTCAATTCCCTCATCCAGATCATTAATATATATTGTAAATAGCTGGGGTCCCAGCACTGAGCCTTGCGGTACCCCACTAGTCACTGCCTGCCATTGTGTTCAGTCTCATTACTTCAACATTGTGTTTTGCTTTTTCCTCCTGTTTTGGATTTGATGTCTTGCTTCTGTTTACATCTGCTCCAGACAGATCGACACGACACCCAGTTCTTCACTACCCTCCCCCAGCCAGCAGTACCACTGATCTCTCTTGATCTCCACATTATAAATCACCATTCTTTTGTCTCTTCCACCCCTCCTCCTGCTCTGAACATGAAGCTTGTCTGATTTCTCCCCTTTCCTCATTTTGATGGAAGATTGCTGATCTGAAATATGAACTATTTCCCTCTCTACAATTGTTGCCTAACCTGCTGAGTATTTCCAGTATTTTCTGCCTTAATTGTCAGTCATGATTAAAATTGTTTTTAATTATTTCCACAAATCAAAGTAAGAAATTCCCATTGTCTGCATTACTAATCAATATATACTCACCAAACATATCACTCTGCCAGAAGTCAACTGTGGCACTTTTTACTTTGTCCTCATGTTGATTGTTGCTTAAATAATACATTAGGAATAATTTCTGTCAGAGAGAAGAATTCTTGCTTTGAACTGACAGTTCCGCTGATTGTGTTCTCAAAGGATGTACAGAAAACTGCGGCTGTGACTAGGTGAATAGTTAAGAGATTATGCTTCACTAAAGCCATCAATCAATTAAAAAAAATTCTGTATAACCTGCAGGCAAGTGCAAAGCCCTTTTTTTTGCCTTTAGTGGAATAATTACCTCTCAGTGTTAAGAAAATCAAATGCACCGTATTTGCCATGATATGGCTGTTATTTCTATTCAAATACATTAGCTTTGATGTTGCACCACCTTGTTCAAGCTTCCTTACTATTAATGTGAGAATCTATGAGTATCGAGTGTGGTCGACACCTGCAAAAGCTCAATATTTATTCACTGCCTGGTGGACTATCAGGCTTGCGATATTCGTAGGCTTGCTAATAGTTTATTCAGTAGCAGCACCTTGTAGGGTCATAGAGGATGTACGTACAGAATTAGGCCAGTCAGCTTAACTTAGTTTAGTTGAGTTTAGTGATACAATGTGGAAACAAGCGCTTCGGCCCACTGAGTATGCGCCGACCAGCGATCACCCCGTACACTATCACTATCCAACACACTAGGGACAATTTACAATTTTTACTGAAGCAAGCTAACCTACATACTTGTACATCTTTGGAGTGTGGAAGGAAAAAGGAGCACCCGGGGGAAACCCACATGGTCACGAGGAGAACGTACAAAATCCGTATTGACAACACCCTTAGACAGGACTGAACCAAGTCTCTGGCGCTGTAAGGCAGCAACCCTACTGCTGCACCACCGTGCCACCGCCAGCCTTTCCTCATCTAAATTCATCAGCTTGACTCTTTAATTCCTTCTCCTCATATATGTGTCCAATCTCTTAAAAGTATTCATTGTAGAGCAGAGGGATCAAGGAATAGAGGTGTATAGTTCCCTGAAATTGTGTTACAGGTAGAAGAAATAAAGAAACCTATTGGTACATTGCCCTTCATCAGTCTGGATATTGTACAGAAGTTGGAACACGCTACTACAGTTATGCAGTGGAGCAGTTAGAATTTAGAAAAAAGGAACCGCAGATGCTGATTTACAAAGTGCGCAAAGGGTGGGAGTAACTCAATTGGACAGACAGCATTCCTGGAGAAATGATTAGGTAACGTTTCTTTTCGGGATTTCTTCAGACTGATTTTCGGGGGGGATGGGGGGTGGAAGGAGGGGAGAAAGTTGGAAGAGATGAGGGGCAGGACAAGCATGGCAACTAATATGTGAACACAGCTGAGGTGGGTGGTGGTGGCGGAGATGTGCAGATAGTTGAACAAAAGCCAGAGATGAAAAAGCAGAAGGTCCAAGACAAAACGATTGAAGAGTTAAGAATTGTGAAATGAAACGTGATAAATAGTTGTGAGTTCAGGTAGGGGATGTTGGGGTGGGGAAGAAAAGGGGGAAGTGGGGGAGAAAGGGGAGGGGAGTGTGGGGCAGGGTTTGTTGGAGGATTCAATGTTCATTACATTGTGTTGTAAGTTACCCAATGCGGAATACGAGGTGCTGTTCCGCTAGTTTGCGTGTGGCCTCACTCTGGAATTGGAGGAGGCCCAGGACAGAAAGGTCAGTGTGGGAATGGGAAGGGGAGTAAAATGGTTAGCAACCAGGAGATCCAATAGGCCGTGGGGGAACAAGTGGAAGTGTTCAGCCAAACAGTCGCCGAGTCTATGCTTAGTCTCGCCGATGTGCAGGAGAACAAATCAGAAACACAATTTTTGGTAAAGGAAAGACGGATGATGAATTCTCTGTAAATGTTTGGAATATTCACATCACTCGGCCAATAGCCTCAAAAAGACCTTTCAATGAACCTTTCCTTTGAAGTTCAATCCATAAAATGAAAGGGTTGGAATTACAAAATTAATGCAAATGAATCTCACCACAGCCACTTAGGCTGGTAATTCACATTGTAATGACTCTGTTAATGATGTGATTTATGCTCCTGATTTGCCACTCAACCTCAGAGGCTCAGAAAGAAAGCAATTAAATGGTGGAGTTTTACCCTTGCAATTAGTAAATCGTTTCTGGTTGTTCCAATCTTACCATTCACATTGCAGTTAGTGTCAGAAGACTTTAATTTTTTAAGAGGTCCCCACAAGCAAGCATTAACTCTTGCCCAGTCTAGTGGTATTCCAGCTCTTTCAGCCCATTCACTCTGATTTAAATGAGTGGATATTCATTTCCAATGACTGAACAAATTGTTAATTTATACTTCCAGTGATGGGACTCCTGCAAGGTAAGCAAAGTCTATGCGTATTTAGTGCCTTGTTTTATTTGGGCATACAATGAGATGAAAACAGACCATCATGTGCCCAAGAGCAATAGCTCTGTTATTGAAATAATTGCTTTTCAAACATTTAGGAGTATTGAGCTGAATTTAACATTAATTTGTATCAGGCGATACCTGTTTTGTCCTTGACATGATTGCAAAAGAAAATGAAACCACATCTGGGTAATTTGACTGATAACTAATGTTATTTTGATTTATATTCTTATTGGTGCTACTTTTGTTAAGTTAATAAATGAGGAGCAGAATTGGGCCATCATAATCATCATAATTATAATAATTATCATAAATATAATCATACTTTATTAGCCAAGAATATTTCGCAACATATGAGAAATTTGATTTGGCATATAGTCATACCATTAAAAAGCACTAAAACACACAAAATACATTTTAACATAAACATCCACCACAGTGATGGGCCTGCCCCACTTAGGCGACGAGGATCACGTGCACCACTCCCAAGCATATTCCTGGCAAACGTACGTTCTCTCAAGAACAAAGTGGACGAACTGCAACTCCTGCATCGGACAAACAAGGACTTCTCTCGAGCCGCTGCCCTGTGTTTCACCGAGATCTGTCTTTGTGAGTCGACCCCGGACAGCGCGCTGCAAATGGCTGGTTTCCAACTTCACAGAGCGGATCGTGAAGTGGAGGCAGCGGGGAAATCAACAGGCGATGGAATATGCTTCTATACCAACCAGGACTGGTGCAGCGACATCATGGTACTGTCAAATTTCTACTCTCCCAACCTAGAATCCCTCTTTATAAACTGCAAACCTTTCTACTCTCCGAGGGAATTTAACTCCTTTATTCTCGCTGGAGTTTACATCCCCCACCAAGCCTGCGTACGTGAGGCGCAAACGCAACTCGCTGACCAGGTAATGAGGGTAGAGAGTGACTTCCTGGATTCCATGGTCATTGTTTTGGGGAACTTTAACAAAGCCAACCTCAGCCGTGACCTTCCAAAATACAGACTTCATGTTACCTGCCTCACCAGAGGGAAGAGAACACTCGATCACTGTTATACGGCAATCAAGAACGCATATCGCTCTGTTACCCCGGGCGGGTCTGGGTCTCTCTGTCCAGTTCACCTTATTTCGACCTACAGGCAGAAACTAAAATCTGCTAAGCCTGTGGTCAGAACAACGAAAAGGTGGACAAGCGAGGGCATTGAGAACCTACAATCCTGCTTTGACTGCACGGATTGGAATGTGTTCAGGGAAGCAACCACAAGCTTCGATGAGTATACGGACACTCTATCAGCTTTGTCAGCTTTTGTGAGGGCAGTTGCATTCCAACTAAGACCCGGACATGGTTCAACAACAACAAGCCCTGGTTCACTGCAGAACTCGGACAGCTCCGACAGTCTAAAGAGGAGACAGGCCTACAGGAGCGGTGATGCAGACCTCTAGAAACATAGAAACATACAAAATAGGTGCAGGAGGAGGCCATTCGGCCCTTCGAGCCAGCACCGCCATTCATTGTGATCATGGCTGATCGTCCCCTATCAATAACCCGTGCCTGCCTTCTCCCCATATCCCTTGACTCCACTAGCCCCTAGAGCTCTATATAACTCTCTCTTAAATCCATCCAGTGATTTGGCCTCCACTGCCCTCTGTGGCAGGGAATTCCATCAATTCACAACTCTCTGGGTGAAAAAGTTTTACTTGTTTTAATGATTACAGGCCTGTCGCACTGACCTCTGCAGTCATGAAGACACTCGAAAGGCTTGTGATGGCCAAGCTAAAACATATCACAAACTCCCTTACGTACTCTCTGCAGTTTGCATATTGGGTCAATAGATCTGTGGATGATGCAGTCAACCTGGGCCTGCACTTCATCCTACAGCACCTAGACTGCCAGGGGACCTATGCAAGGACCTTGTTAGTTGATTTTAGCTCTGCATTCAACACCATTGTGCCAGAGCTACTACACTGCAAACTTTCTGTGTTGATTGTGCCTGAACCCCTCTGTCAGTGGATCACTAACTTCCTGACAGACAGGAAGCAGCATGTGAGGCTGGGAAAGCACATCTCGGACGCGCAAATGCTCAGCATAGGAGCACCACAAGGCTGCGTACTCTCTCCTCTACTCTCTCCATACCAACGACTGCACCTCCACAGACATCTCTGACAAGCTTCTCAGGTTTGCGGAAGACACAACCCTGATTGGACTAATCCAGGATGGGGAGGAATCTGCCTACAGACAGTCACATCTGTGGAGTATTTTAAGTTCCTGGGAACCATCATCTCCAAGGATCTTAAATGGGGGGCTACCATCGACTTCACAGTCAAAAAGGCACAACAGAGGATGTACTTCCTGCGGCAGCTGAGGAAGCACAATCTGCCACAGGCAATGATGGTCTAATTCTACACGGCCATCGTAGAGTCTGTTCTCACCTTCTCCATCATGGTCTGGCTTGGCTCAGCCACCAAGCACGACACCTGGAGGCTGCAGCGAATCGTCCGATCAGCAGAGAAGGTTATTGGTTGCAACCTTCCCTCCATTGATGAACTGTACACTGCAAGGGCCAGTAAGGGAGTGGGCAAGATCATCTCTGACCCCTCTCACCCTAGCCCCAAACTCTTTGAATCACTTCCCTCTGGAAGGCGACTCCGGATTGTCAAAGCTGCGACAGCCAGACATTAAAAAAAATTTCCACGTGTAGTTGCTCTACTCAACAGCCAGAAATCTGTAGCCTCCCTTTGACCTGGTATTTTGTTGGTTCACATCCTTGATCAATAGTGTTTTATCATTAATGTTTTATTATTATTAATGTTAAGTGTTTTCTGAGTCATTCGTAACTGTCACTGTATGTCATGTTGTTACTTGTGGGCGGAGTACCAAGGCAAATTCCTTGTATGTGAATACTTAGCCAATAAACTTACGTACTTACTTACTTTAGGCAACTGCCAGGGACTAGTTCTAATGGAATTCACCTACGATACCTTGCGGCAACCTGCGACAGCACTTAAGACAACCTATGACAAACTATGGCAACACCTATGTCAACCTACGACAAACTATGACAGCAAAAATTGTCGCCACTATCTCCAAAAAATTTTCAACATGTTGAAAATTTTGTGGTAGTCATCCGCAGTTGCCCAAAAAATTGACTAAGTGGGACAGGCTCATGACTCCTTCACATTCCTCACTGTGACAGAAGGCGAAGAGAAGTCCAATCTCTTCCCTTCCTTATTCTCCCGCGGTCTGGGGCCTTGAACCTTCCATTGATGGGGCGATCTTGGCTCCTGTAACCGGCGGCGAACCCTCCGTATCGGGGCGATCAAGCTCCTGCATCGGGAGGATGCTAGCTCCCCGAGCCGGGCGATCAGAGCCCGGGTCGGGGCTAGACGAATCTTCTGCGTCGTTGGAGCTTCCCGAATCGTTCTCTACCCGAGACTGCGAGCTCCGCGATGTTGAATTCCGCAGGTTGGACCTTCCATCCCAGGCAAGGGATCAGCTCTGATGGTAAGTCCACGTCCCCGCGGTAGGATTCAAAGTCAGTCCCGAGCAAGGCCGCCAGTTCCATGATGTTAGGCCGTAGAGCGACCGTAGATACAATCTGGAAAACAATCACGTCTCCGGCAAGATAAGAGATTGATAAAAAATTACCACCGACCCCCTCCCCCACCCCTCACATAAAACAAAGCAGAAAACATTAACACAAACTTTTAAAACACACTAAAAATAACAAAAAGATGAAAAAACAGACAGTCTGTTGGTGATACTGCCATTGTGTGGCGCCATCCACCATCCTCATCTTTGGACACCCTGTGCATAGGGGAGAGGGTAGGGCTGAAGATGTCCTGGTTGGGTTGCTCCTGGGCCTGGCCAAGCTGGCCATCCGCGAGCCACGGCGCCAGGCGGCGGAGGGCTCTACCCGAGCAAGCTGCCTGCCCCTTTTCTGGGGTTACGTCCGTGCCCGGGTGGGATTAGAAAGGGAATACGCCCTGTCTGTGGGCACCCTGAGGGAGTTCCGGGACCGCTGGGCTCCGCAGGGTGTTGAATGTATCCTCAATAAGGATTGTATCATAATTGTATAATAGTTTATTATGGATATATGTTTGTATTGTATTTATGGTGGTGGGTTCTGGCTTGTTTTATTGTAGTGCAAATATTATTTTTTAATAATTGAATAAATATTTTGTTTAAAAAAAAATTTAAAAAAAATGCCGTTGTGTGGTGCCATTCGGCCCATCAAGTCTATTCCGCCATTCAATCGTGGCTGGTCTGCCTTTCCCACTCAACCCCATTCTCCTGCCTTCTCCCCATGACCCCTGCCACCCTTAAGGGCCTGTCCCACTTAGGAGACCTCCACTGCGACCTCTGGCGACCTTAAGTGACCTAAAGAAAAATCAAGGTCGCGGTGACCTACGACCTCCTACGACCTTCCACGATTATGTGTATGACCTCCTGCGACTATGTTGAAGACCTCCCTTGACTATGGAGGAGACCTCCTTCGACCTCCTTCGGCTTTGACCCGAAGTTTTACTCGAGGATGGTCTCTGGCAAATTGGTCCGTGAATGAGCATGATCCCCTTCCACCTTAGAGGACTACACCAAAAACCAACAACCACCAGTGACGAGTGTCTACAGCTCAAATGTTTACCTGATAAAATGATGTAATGTCTGCATTTTTTTCTCACTAAAAAATGCCTCCCAGGTTTTTTTTGAATCATTCTGACCCATGCAAGCAAGGAAGGAACTAGTTAGGAGGATGTTAGTAAAAATACAACTACTGCTGTTTGCAGTAGCCCTTTTGCTTCAGCAGCCTTTTAAGAAAGGCAGAAGGGGAAGAGCAAGGGTGAAGAGGAAGCACAGGAAGAGATCTCAATGGGTGAATGGAGATGATGTGATGGACTGTAATAGTACACCAGATGACTGGAAGAGAATGGATCTGGGCTTTGACAAAAGATGGAACTTTAAGCACACATGTGGGGCAATAGATAACAAGCATGCCATTCTTCTCCCTTTCCCCCTCATTTTCCTTTTCGTACAGGATGGCATTCTACTGGATCCATTCCTCATGGGCCCCCTCCTGCTGCCTGCTGAAGGTGTAGGGCATAACCTTCTTCCAACCCTCCCTCAACACCAATGGGGCATCTGCTTTTGATGCTGTGTCAGACACAGGAGAAAGGGCTGCTTTGCTGCCTTCAAATAAGGCAGTGAAGGATGGGGTGGTGGTGGGGACAAATACTGCCACCCTGGTCTCTACCTGCACTATCACCTCCTGTGGCATCACCCCCTGCCACTACTCCTCCTGGGTGGGCAACATCTGCATAGCAGGTTTTTTTTTAGGGTTGTGCCCTCCCCCTGTGCTGCTGCCTTTTTGGTGCCATCTCTAAAACACAAGTCTCCTCTCCAAAAAAACTCTCCAGCTATGAATGAACATGCCTTGGAGTGAAAGAGGTGACCGTCTGCTGTTTAAATTATCTTTTTTTCTACTGACCTTTTTTTCACCCCAGAGCTATTACCTTTGACTACGGACGACTAGCATCATGACCTACTACGACCAGCTTTGACCTAGACCTACGACTAAAAAAATATCGATTTTTCCCACGGCGACCTATTTTTAGTCGCTGTCAATTTTTAACATTATGAAAAATACGCCACGACCTAGTTGAAGCCTCAACGATGCGGAGACCACTCTCGACCATGAAGAAGAGTGACGAAGACCTCCTACTACTTCGTAGCGACCTTGCCATGACTATGGGTCGCGGGCAAACTCGCCAGAGGTCACGGTGGA
Organism: Leucoraja erinaceus; assembly: GCF_028641065.1. Lineage (NCBI taxonomy): Eukaryota > Metazoa > Chordata > Chondrichthyes > Rajiformes > Rajidae > Leucoraja > Leucoraja erinaceus. The sequence continues at coordinate 31,473,017 of NC_073381.1, forward strand.
GGTCGCCCAAGTTGGACAGGGGCTTTACTAATCAAGAATCTGTCAATTTCTGCCTTTAAAATATCCTTTGCAGCCTCCACAGCCTTGTGTGGCAATGAATTCCACAGATTCACCACTCTCAGCCAGAAGAAACAAACACTTTCAGGTTATTAGGTATTGAAAGACAAATCTGTCAATAGATTGTTACTGATCTGGGAATTTCTGGAGTGTTTGTGTCCTTTGTGTATTGCTGCCCATGATGGTTAATGGTTGCATCAAGGAATATTCATAGAATGCATAGCTGCTGAGTTGTGTAGTATTCAAGACAAATTTGCCCCATCTACGCTAATCTGAAACTTTCCTATCCATCTAAATGTTTGTTAAATGTTGTGATAGGACCGCCTCAACTATCTCCTCAGGCAGCTTGTTGCATATATCTTCCACCCAACAGTGGCTACAGAGGGAATAGAGCAATGACATCAAGCAGCCTTGAAGTGTTCCTGTGTTGAAAGTTATTGACGCGGATGTGCTGTTGCCAATTCGTAACTGATTATGGTCTGCTGATGAGGGAGTCGAGTGTCCAGTTACATAAGGCTGAGCAGAGACTCAGTTTCTTTATTTTGCAATGTTTGGAAGGGGCAATGGTGCTGAACACTGAGTTGTAGTCGATGGACAACATCCTGACGTTTATGATCTTATTGTCCAAATGGTCCAATGCAGAGCTAGTGAGATCACATCCTCTGTTGATCTATTGTGGTGGCAGGCCAATTGTAATAGGTCCAGATCCTTACTAAGGCAGGAGTCGAAATACGTCATACCAACCTCTGAAAACAATTCATCACGAATGTTAGTGCAACTGGTCGGCAATCATTGAGGCATGTGATCTCCAATTAGCTGCTGTTAATTCAAAATAATGCTTTGCTGAGGTACTTCTGAATGGATTTTACAAATTGGTCCAAGGGTTCTGAGCAATTGATCTAAAACCTGTCTGCATGAATGTTCTTTATTTAAATTGTTATCATTTCTTTCCTTATTTTAGCTTGGATTTAAAAATACTCTCCTATTTTTACTTAATTTCAATTTCCAAGCTTAATAACTATGAGTAATCTTTATAAAACTGAAGATTTTGTGGATATATTATTAAAGCTATTATCTGAAAAAAATAAAAGAGGTTAATTTATAAGCATACCATAGAATATCTCCACACATTGGTTTCATTTCTATGCAGTCAGTCGAATCATCCCCTGCATCCAAATACAATCTATTTTCTTCAAGATTTTAAAAAGGGAATACTTTGCCTCAGTGGATACTATCTGAACAATACATTTGAGGACATATATTTCTATGACGGACAGCCCATGAAACATGCAGATTTGAGAGTCAAGTGATTAATTAAAAGTGAGGAAGGACATTATTGCCATAGAGGGAATGCAGAGACGGTTCACCAGACTGATTCCTGGGATGTCAGGACTGTCTTATGAAGAAAGACTGGATAGACTTGGTTTATACTCTCTAGACTTTAGGAGATTGAGAGGGGATCTTATAGAAACTTACAAAATTCTTAAGGGGTTGGACAGGCTAGATGCAGGAAGATTGTTCCCAATGTTAGGGAAGTCCAGGACAAGGGGTCACAGCTTGAGGATAAGGGGGAAATCCTTTAAAACCGAGATGAGAAGAACTTTTTTCACACAGAGAGTGGTGAATCTCTGGAACTCTCTGCCACAGAGGGTAGTTGAGGCCAGTTCATTGGCTATATTTAAGAGGAAGTTAGATGTGGCCCTTGTGGCTAAGGGGATCAGGGGGTATGGAGAGAAGGCAGGTACGGGATACTGAGTTGGATGATCAGCCATGATCATATTGAATGGCGGTGCAGGCTCGAAGGGCCGAATGGCCTACTCCTGCACCTAATTACTATGTTTCTATGTTTCTAATTATCATCTTTGCAAACAATGAAATAATGACATTTTTACTTGCTGCTGCTTTACAATCCCGTTGATGCGAAAGCACAAAATAAATATGCAATAACCAATAAGACAATAAATTAGCAATCATTAATACTCAGTCACCAGACATGAGCAGTGCAAAAATCGAAGTCCGTAGTGCAATTAAAACAAAGTCCATCGCAGATCAAAGTTGCTGAGGTAGTGTTGTGGTTAATGTTATGCAAAGTTCAAGAGCCTGATGGTTACTGGGAATATATCATTTTGAACCAGGAGGTAACACTTTCCAAGCTCCTGTACTTTCTTCCCAATTGAACTAGCATAATGAGAGTGTGACCAGGATGGTGTGGCACTTTGATATTAGCTGCCTCTTTGAGGCAACGCCTTCTATAGATCCCTTCAATGGTGGGAAGCTCAGTACCTATGATAGACTGGACATAGTCTATTATTTACTGTCTCCTTCATTCATGAGTGTTTGAGTCACTGAACCAGGCCGTGATGCAACAAGTCAGTATGCTCTCTACCATAAACATGTAGATGTTTTAGGGAGTATCCGTTGACATACAGAATCTCCCCAATTTTCTAAGGAAGTAAAGGTATTGGTGAGTTTTCATTGTGATTGCAATAATGTACTGGGCCCAGAACAGATCTTTAGAGATATGTATGTCCAAGACGTTGAAACAGTTGGCACTTTCTACCACCATCCTGTTGATAAAAATGGGTTTATAGATCCTTGGCTTTCACTTCCTGAAGTCAACAATTGGCTCCTTTGTCTTGCCAACCATGCGAGCAAGATTGTTGCCCTGGCACCATTCAACCAGATTATCCATTTTCCCTCTTGTAGTCTGACTCATTATTTGTCCAACAATGGTGGTGAACTCTGCAAATAAATGCTTTGGTGCCACCTCCTGCACCCGCACACAACTGACTGACTTCATCCACTTCACCACTAACTTTCATCCGGCACTCAAATACACCTGGACCATTTCCGACACTTCCCTACCATTCCTTGACCTCACTATCTCCATTGCAGGTGATAGACTTCTGACCGACATACACTATAAACCCACTGACTCCCATGGCTATCTGGACTACACTTCTTCCCACCCTGCTTCCTGTAAGGACTCCATCCCCTACTCCCAATTCCTCCGTTTATGCCGCATCTGCTCCACGGATGAGGCATTCCACACCAGGACATCTGAAATGTCCTCATTATTCAGGGAACGGGGGTTCCCCTCCTCCACCATAAATGAGGCTCGCACCAGGGTCTCTTCCATACCCCGCAACACTGCTCTCTCTCCCCATCCCCCCACTCGCAACAAGGGCCAAGTCCCCCTAGTCTTCACATTTCACCCCACCAGCCGTCACATACAAAAAGTAATCCTCCGTCAGTTTCGCCACCTCCAACGTGACCCCACCACTCGCCACATCTTCCCATCTCCCCCCATATCTGCCGTCCGCAAAGACCGCTCCCTCCATAACTCCCTTGTCAATTCTTCCCTTCCCTCTCGTACCACCCCCTCCCCGGGCACTTTCCCTTGCAACCGCAAGAGATGCAACACTTGTCCCTTTACCTCCCCCCTCGACTCCGTTCAAGGACCCAAGCAATCGTTCCAGGTGCGACAGAGGTTTACCTGCATCTCTTCCAACCTCATCTATTGCGTCCGCTGCTCTAGATGTCAGCAGATCTATATCGGTGAGACCAAGCGGAGGTTGGGCGATCGTTTCGCCGAACACCTCCGCTCGGTCCGCAATAACCAAGCTGACCTCCCGGTGGCTCAGCACTTCAACTCCCCCTCCCACTCCGTCTCTGACCTCTCTGTCCTGGGTCTCCTCCATGGCCACAGCGAGCAGCACCGGAAATTGGAGGAACAGCACCTCATATTCCGTTTGGGGAGTCTGCACCCTGGGGGCATGAACATAGAATTCTCCCAATTTTGTTAGTCCTTGCTGTCTCCTCCCCTTCCTCAGTCCCCCTGCTGTCTCCTCCCATCCCCCAGCCTTCGGGCTCCTCCTCCTTTTTCCTTTCTTGTCCCCGCCCACCCCCGCCCCCGATCAGTCTGAAGAAGGGTTTCGGCCCCAAACGTTGCCTATTTCCTTTGCTCCCTAGATTCTGCTTCCCCCGCTGAGTTTCTCCTGCTTTTTTGTGTATCTGCAAATCTAATGGTGGCATTGGAGCTATTTATATAGTCATGGGTAAAAGAGAATAGAGCAGGGGACTGAGCACACAACCTTGAGGTGCTCCTGTGCTGATTATTATCATGGAGAAAGGGCTTTTACCAATTCATATTGATAGTGGCCTGCCGATGAGGAAGCCGAGGATCTAATTTCATGTAGACGAGCAGCAACCAGTTCTGAGTTTCATAAGTTTAGAGGGGACGATGATGTTTAACACTGAGCTGTAGTTAATGAACATGTGTGTTCTTATTCCTATTCTCTAAGTGAAATAGTGCAGAGTGGAGAGCCCGCAAGCTCACATCAACTCTTCAGCAATTGTAGTGGAACCAAGTTCTTACCAAGACAGGAGTTGATGTGTGTCATCACCAACCTCTTAAAACCTTTCAACACACAGATGTTAATGCCATTGTATAGTAGTTATGGAGGCACTTCATCTTGCTCTTCTTGGGCACTAGTGGTATGAATGTTCGTTTAAAGCAGATGGCAATCTTGGACTTGTGTCATCAGAGGTTGAAGATGTTCACAAAAGCTCCAGCCATTTGGTCTAGTGTGGGTTTTAAATACGTATCTAGATGCACCTTCAGGGTCAGACAATTTCAGGTTTACCCTTACGAAGGATCTACTGAAATTATAGTATGTCTGGGGCCTCCATGGGCTTGAGAGGTACATAAATATTTTTCCTTTTTGTCCAAACATTGGGCGGCATGGTGCTGCAGTAGTAGAGTTTCTGACTTACAGCACCAGAGACTCAGGTTTAATCCTGACTACGGGTGCTGTCTGTACAGAGCATGTACGTTCTCACCGTGATCTACATGGGTTTTCTTCGAGATCTTCGGTTTCCTCCTGCACTCCAAAGACGTACGGGTTTGGAGGCTGAACTTGGGGTCGAGGTCTGAGGGACAGGATGATGTAGAGGCAGTCAATCCAACTGTTAGGTACATACATTGTCAGCTTAATAAAGACAGAGGAGCATCTCGATAGGCATGGCAGTGGTGGAAATAGCAAGCTTGAAAAAAAAAATTTGATGGGGACCGCATGACAGGAATGTGTTCCCTTTGGTCCTGAGAGATACTTCCTCTAGAGTAGCATATGAACAATGCTATTGGAAGAAGCAGCGTTAATAAATCATCCCTGGCCTGTGAGCAGATAGGAATGAGATTTGGCACTCACTGAAAGTTTGCTGAAGTTAGTGTGCTCACAATTGATTGCTTAATTTAACAGTCTTATACATATTGAGAGAGAATAATGGATGGGTGGGAGTAAATTACAGGCATGTATGTGGCCCAAATTGATTTGGGGTCATTACGTGTTGATGGTTTGGAGCTGAGAGTACATGCATAGACTCAAAACTAGTCAACGGTTCTGTGCACATCTTTAATGAATCTATTTATATCTCCTTTTCCATGGGTTTCAAGAACAGCAATCATTAGGTAGGCAGTTTTTTTAACAGGCATTTAAAATGATATTATTGTTTCTTGATGGGGGGCTGGGGGGGTTATTGTTTCTTGATGCAACTTGGTTAGAAACATTTCTTTGCAGTATTTAATCAACTTTTGATTAGTGAAAATAGCAAGTTTAGCTGACAATTTTATATGATTTATGCAAAATATAATCGAACTGTCATAAAATAAATTGGTCCTTTCACAAAAAGAGAAGATTTGGTTTGAATATGCAAAAATTCAAATGCTTTCAATTGAGCATTTTCATTTAGTTCTAGGAATTTCTTACAATACCGAATAATCCAAAGAAGATATGGTTCCAAGAATTAAATGTATACGCCATGGCAACATGCATTAATCACAGTTCAACATCTGTTTTCTGTCATCAAATTGAACTTTAAAAAAAATTGAAAAACTATTCACCTCATTTCAACGGCTTACTATTTTGCAATTAGTGTCCCTGGAAATATTTCCATGCCATTTAGTTCTAGTTGAAAGCAAAGCAAAACGTATTTGTGCAGCACCAGCCCCTTATTCTGCTGCACTACAATAGCTTGAATAAGTAGAATCATTTTGATTATTCTCTACTTCTAGGTTTGAGACTTTCGCTAAGATGTACAGAGTTAGAAATTGAATCAATCACAAAAACATATTCCAAAAGATGGTGCAAGAGATATTTATTTCAGTTTGCCCTGGTACTCTTTCATGCATAAATTCACAGCTGTCAATCCCTATCTATTCCCATTGACATGCATTCAATGCAAATAATTTCACGTTTTCCCATCAGCTAAAACTAACATGTTTGCATGTTAGCGTATTAAAGTTCAGCTAAAGCCACTGCACGGCTTTCTGCAGGGTAAAGTTTAATTACATTTTGTGCCTATTCAAGAAGTGGGCCATCTGTCAATGGTGTTAGTGCATTTTCCATGGTTACAGCCACTCGTATACATGGTTCTAACCATTGTGTTGTGTACACATATTTACAACACAACCAATACGGATGGGGGTGGGGGGTTAATGCAATTATAAATATCAGCGACAGACTAGCCAGGTTTATATGTTCATAAGTGATAGGAGCAGAATTAGGCCAATTGACTCAACATGTCTACACTACCATTCAGTCGTGGCTTATCTATCATTCCCTCAACCCCATTCTTCTGCCTTCCTCCAATAACCCCTGATAACTTAACTAATAAAAACATCTGTCAACCTCTGCCTTAAATGTATCCATTGACTTGGCCTCTTCAGCCGTCACCACATGATGAGTAGTCTAGAGGAGCTGGTGCTTCTATTCATGGTCTCAACCACCCCCCCCCCCCCACACACACACACACACACACACACACACACACACACACACACACACACACACACACACACACACACACACACACACCACACCACCCACACACACTCACACACACACTACACTAATCCCACCCCACACACACTAACCACCTCCCTTGATATTATATTAATATTACTTATTCACTCCTTTTATCCCTTCCCCTGCCCTATCCACGCATAGCCCCCAACTCACAGGCATGGGTAGAGAAGGAGAGAGGGCAGGGCCAAAGAGAGGGCAAGGGCAGGGGCATAGAGAGGACAGTGGCAGGGGCAGAGAGAGAGAGCAGGGGCAGGGCAGAGAGAGGGTGGAGGGCAGAGGGAGGTCAGTGCAGAGGGAGGGTGGGGGCAGTGGGCAGGCAGAGGCAGACGCAGAGGCAGTGGGGGGCAGGGCGGGAGGGGGAGGGGGCAGAGAGGGAGCGGGGAGGGCAGAGAAGGAGGAGGGTAGCGTTTGAGGGGTGGGGGTGGGGGCGCGCGGTGACACAGGGGAGGGCTGGTTCCCCATCGCAATACTCCCTCGCTCCAGCTCCAGCTCTAGACTCTGCTTCTGCCCTGGTCCAGTTGCCGGATTCAGCCAGCGGCAGCAACCTCCCCGCCATGCGCTGATCCGGGGCAAGTACAGGGCCCAACTTGCACGTTCTTTCAGCGTCATTTGAATAACCGGGGGGGGGTGAGTGGTTGGTAGGGTGATATCACTTGTAGTGTGAGGAAGACGGCACGCATAGCAGACCTATTGTGATGTCATCAGCGAAAGACAGTTGTTTTTAAAATCAAAGTTTTATCAGATTTTTTTAAACATTTTCCGTAATAATTCGAGAAATAAAGCATGAAATTTTCAAATAAGGTGAATTTGGACTTCACGGGAAAAGTGTCTAGCGGAATATGTAAATATTTTATCGTTACCTAGTCATTTTCTTCACGAAAATGTGACCACACACACACACACACACACACGCACACACACACACACACACACACACACACACACACACACACAATCAGACTTTTAATCAATACTAGCCCAAGTGTAGACCCGTTGGGTCTGCTCCCCCAACGCAGCCGTTCCCTACCCGTAGCCCCCCCGGGAGACGTGGTCCTCCAACTCAAGCCGTTCCCGAACATAAGATTCCAGCACTCAGCAGTGCGGCTGTTTTTTAATGGCGTCTTTGAGGCGAGAGGTGGGCGCCAACAGCCGTTTTGGTCGCTGGCCAGCAGGAGGCGACAAAATGAGTTAGTGGGGGAGGGAGAAGGATTTTATTAAAAAATGTGTACATAAACATGACGAAATTTAATGAGGAGTGGATACTTGGAATGTAAAGCAAAATCTCTACCCAAATGGAAAATATTTTTTTTTTTTTTTTTTTTTTTTTTTTTTTTTTTTTTTTTTTTTTTTTTTTTTTAGAAGTACGGTAAATTACAATTCTACACAACACATATATCTTGATACATTTTTTATACCGCTTCATTTTTTTTTTTTTTTAGAGCTTTAAGAAAAAAAGTAGAAGTTAGGAAAGTAAAGAAAGTGCAAGAGAATCGTGCAGTGCGAGAGTGTAAGGAAAAGAAAGCCCCTTAGGAAAGAAGTTAGAGAAGGAAGTAAAGTGAGAAAATAGACCCTAGAAAGAAAAGAAGGAGAAAGTAGAAACAATCGCTCTATTATAACATTAAACTCCGCAGAGAGGGGACTACCAACCAAGTCTGTTTTTGTTATTTTACCTCCCGTTACCAGGTCCTGATTCCGCTTATTTATATATTTGGTTTTTTTTTAGATTACTATTGCACCTCATACTTGTAATAGGTCCAGAAACATAGACCACGTCTTTTGAAATTGGTCTGCTTTACCTGCTAGGAGGAATCTCATCTCTTCCAGGTGTAATGTTTCAAACATATTTGATATCCACATTTTTATTGTTGGTGTCGGCGCATTTTTCCAGAATTTAAGTATAAGCTTTTTTCCCATTATTAGCCCGTAATTAAATAAATTCTTCTGAAACACGTTTAATTCAGGGTTATCTTCCGATATTCCGAAGATAATCCATTCTGGTTTTGGTACCAGTTTTATTTTGATCAATTTTGAAAAAATATCAAATATTTCATACCAGAATTTTTGGATTTTTGTACAAAAAAAAAAAGAGTGCGCTATGGTAGCTTCTTGACATAGGCATTTATCACAGATTGGTGAAACATTAGGGAAGATTTTATTTAATTTAGTTTTTGAATAATATAATCTATGTAATGTTTTAAATTGGATGAGCGTATGCCGTACGTTGATCGAACATTTATGCACCTGTAGTAAATGATTATCCCAGGTCCCTTTTGAGATTTTTATAGCTAATTCTTGTTCCCAATCTTTTCTAATTCCATCTGTTGTGGGTATTTCTATGTTTAAAATGATGTTATATAAGTACGATATTAAATTAGCTGATTCCGCCTTGGTCTTCATTGCTTCATCCAATAAGTCGGAAGCCATATTATGATAGTCTTTTGTGTATTTTTTCAAATAATCACAGATTTGAAGATATTTAAAATATTGGTTATTTTTCAAATTATATTTCAGTTGTAGTTGTTGAAATGACAGTAAATTCCCTAATTCATACAGATCTTCGAGCGTTTTAATTCCCATTCTTTCCCATTGTATAAATGATTTGTCTATGATTGATGGTTTAAACGATGGATTATTGACTATTGGTATTAAAAGAGATAGGTTTCTTAATTTTAGAGTCTGTTTTATTTGTTTCCATGTTCTTATTGTGTTATGTATAATTGGATTTTTATTATAATTTTTATTATTCAAATTTGTTGGTGAGAGGATGATCGCTCCTATATTACTCGGGGAGCAGTCCCCTTTTTCCATTACCATCCAGTCCGCCTGCTGTGCAGAATTGTCCAGCAGGTGAATCATATTTTTAATATTTACTGCCCAGTTATAATACATAAAATTAGGGAGCGCTAGACCCCCCAGCTCTTTTCGTTTATTAAGGTGTGCTATTTGTATTCTATGGGATTTATAATCCCATATAAAATTTGTAATGTCTGAGTCCAATTTTTTGAAAAACTTTTTTGGGAGGTATATAGGTATTGATTGAAATAGGTATAGAATTTGTGGTAAGAAAACCATTTTAATAGCATTTATTCTGCCTATTAAGGACATCGGAAGTGTTTTCCAGAATTTAATCAGATTATTCAATTTCTTGAGTAAAGGATTATAATTGGCTTTAAACATATCCTGGTAATTTCTAGTAATTTCAATTCCCAAATATTTGAATTTTTCTGTGGCTATTTTAAAGGGAAATTTCCGAAGCTGTGTTGAGTCTTTTGGTTTTATCGACATAATTTCACTTTTGTTCCAATTTATTCTATATCCTGAAAAGGATCCAAAGTCCTCTATTAAGTTTAATATGTTTGGTATACTAATTTGTGGTTTTGTGATGTACAGTAGTACATCATCGGCATATAGGGATATTTTATTTTTTGAGTATTTTGTATTATAACCATAAATATCCGGATGAGTTCTTATTTTTTCAGCAAGGGGTTCAATTATCAAAGCAAATAGCAGCGGTGATAATGAGCATCCTTGTCTATTGCCCCTTGATAGTTCAAATTTCGAGGATAAGATATTATTAGTTAATATTCTAGCCGTAGGTTTGTTATATAATAGTTTTATCCATGCGATAAAGTTTTCTCCCAATTGGAATTTTTGCAATACTTTAATCATATAATCCCATTCTACTTGATCAAACGCTTTTTCTGCATCCAGTGAGATAATAGATAACTCTTGGTCGTGAGGTTTATGTGAGTGCATTATGTTAAGCAAACGTCTCAAATTATTAAATGAATGTCTCTTAGGTATAAATCCTGTTTGATCTCCATTTATTAATCTACTAACGTACCTGCTTAATCTACTGGCTAGTGTTTTCGCTATTATTTTTTGATCCGTATTTAACAAAGCAATAGCTCTATATGAACCTGGTTCTTCTATGTTTTTATCTTTTTTAAGTATTAATGTGATCGTTGATTCTGCTAATGTTTCGGGTAAGCTTTGCTCTTTAAAAGCGTGTGTATACATTTTCTGTAATCGTGGGGTAACTATATCATAAAAGGCTTTATAGAATTCACTACTGAATCCATCTGGTCCTGGTGTTTTACCATTCTTTAGTGTTTTTATTGTGTCTTCTATCTCCTTAGAAGTAATTATTGCTCCCAGTTCCTCTTGTTCCCTCAATTCTAATTTTGCCAAATGGAAAATATGTCGGCGTTTCTGGGTCTGGTGTTGGCGTAGCAATGAATCAAAGGCTGGCACCCACAAATCAGGCAGAAACACAAACACACACACACACACACACACACACAAAGATTTTTTTCCCATCGATGAAAAATAAAAGAGTTATTAATGTTTTAAAAAGGTTGAGATTCTCTCTCCCGGAGGGACTATAAAACCCAGAAGTGTTGTGCCTCAGTCAGTCTCTGCAAGATGGGGGAGTGAGAGGGTCACGTCTCCCAGTCTGAGCAGCGAATAACACTGAACACATGTCTACTAAACTGTGAGTGCCCTTAATGTGGTTTGAAAATGCTTGCTAAAAGTATTTTTTGGTTTGAAAATGCTTGCTAAAAGTGTTTTATGGTTTGAAAATGCTTGCTAAAAGTGTGTTTTGGTTTGAAAATGCTGAAGTCACCTTGCCTAATTGAAAAATTGATTTGAGAATGCTAAAGTTGCGTTGCCTAATTGAAAAGTTGTTTTGAGTGCAAAAGTTGCCTTGCCTAATTGAAAAGTTGGTTTGAGAATGCCAAAGTTGCCGCCTAATTGAAAAGTTGGTTTGAGAATGCAAAAGTTGCCTTGCCTAATTGAAAGGTTGGTTTGAGAATGCTAAATTTGCCTTGCCTAATTGAAAAATTGGTTTGAGAATGCTAAAGTTGCCTTGCCTAATTGAAAAGTTGTTTTGAGAATGCAAAAGTTGCCTTGCCTAATTGAAAAGTTGGTTTGAGAATGCCAAAGTTGCCGCCTAATTGAAAAGTTGGTTTGAGAATGCAAAAGTTGCCTTGCCTAATTGAAAGGTTGGTTTGAGAATGCTAAATTTGCCTTGCCTAATTGAAAAGTTGGTTTCAAAATGGAAAAGTTGCCTTGCTGTCTATATAATTAAAAGTCTAATCTTGACCACTTTCTGTTTGCTCTGTATATTGATTTTAGGAAAAAACACTCCCATGTACGACTGTGATGTTTGACCATCTTACTCAGAGACCCCCTCTGCTCATCAGGTGCCGAGGATTCCGAGGATTCGATGAAAAATAATGAGTTATTAGTGTTTAAGGAATGTTGAGATTCTCTCTCCTGTCAATCACACCGTGAAGACCATGCACCTTCTGGTGGGAGGGACTATAAAACCTGGAAATTTGGGCATGGCTCAGTCTCTGCAAGAAGGGAGAGGGAGAGGGCACAAATCTCTGTCTTTAGTGGCCTTGCACCCTGCTTGAAATGGTATGAAACTGCATTTGAATTTGGTGGCCTTGCACTCTGCTTGAAATGGTATGAAACTGCACTTGAATTTGGTGGCCTTGCACCCTGCTTGAAATGGTAGGAAACTGCACTCGAATTTGGTGGCCTTGCACCCTGCCTGAAGTGGTATGACACTGCACTTGAATTTGGTGGCCTTGCACCCTACTTGAAGTGGCAGGAAACTGCACTTGAATTTGGTGGCCTTGCACCCTGCTTGAAGTGGCATTTCAAGGAATAGCCGTGAGTCAACTGCCAGCCCACCAGCCTTGAGTGAGTGAGCTGCCAGCACAACAGGCTTGAGTGACTAAGCCACCAGCCAAAGAATCCATTCGGCCTCCAATGTCCATACCAGCCCTCTGAAAACCAGTCCCTTCAGCCCACAACACCCATACTAACGCTCCAGAAAGCTGGCCACCAATATTGGAATTGGTGGAGAGGTGGAATATTGCATTGGGGGACCAGCCCTCCCATGTGAAGCTGGGACCCAATGGGTCCCACTTAGTCTAGTAGTTATATACATATAGATGTTCAATGGACCAACAGTTATTATTGTTCCAACTGCTTATTGCATTCCTAACATTAATGATCAGAAATAGTTTTCATTCCATAGTGTTTGTAATGTGGAAAAGCATCTAACATAGCAAATGAAATCTACAACACGATAGCATGTGAGGTTGAGTTCAGTATCCTGACTTTTATTCTCAAATAGAGCCCACATGTAGCCTTTTAGTTTAGTTTAGAGATACAGCGTTGAAACAGGCCCTGACTGAGTCCACGCCGACCAACGATCCCCGCACAGTAGCACTACCCTACACATACTAGTGACAATTTACAATTTTACCGAGCCAATTAACTGACAAACCTGTACATCTTTGCAGCGTGGGAGGAAACTGGAGCACCTGGAGAAAGCCCGCAGGTCACGGGGAGAATGTGCAAACTCTGTACAGACAGCACCTGTAGTCAGGATCGAACCGGGACTACAACACTACCATTGCACCACTGTAGACTGATCCTCTCTTTCTTTGTCTACATCAACAGCCATAGTTTTTCTGCAATCAAAATAATATGTTTTGAAAAAGCTGGTAATGGAGTCGCTGTCATTGGGTCTAAGACCTGAGATACTTAAGGCTTTAAAAGTTTGAGTTGAGACTCCAGCTCCTTACATGAGAGCTACCGTAGTCCTTGCATGTGTTCGGGACAAACATTCCTGTCAGGTTTAGGATGGGATTTGCTGAAAGTGTAGAGTATTTTTCGTGTCTTTATCTCCGCTCATAAAATGAAAATTGGTCATTCATTATTCATGTGATGCTCCCTCTATCCCTACTGCCTGTGATCCATCGTTGATTTTATCATTCAGGATGGTGGGTGAAATAGAAGTTTTAGTTTTATTTTCAATATCTGTATTATTTTTTTTACTCCATTTCCCAGTCAGCCTTTCCATGTACCAATTATATATTGAAGAATAGCCAAGCACACCCACAAAAAAAATCTGTGGTTGGCAGAATATTTGGAAATATCCTGGCAATTTCTCTAAAGTTTCTGCTATTCTCCTTTTTAATTGAGGAGGATGAATTTGTCTGCATTTGGCATTCCAGGATAAGATCAAATTATTGGCAGCAATAGTTCTCCTCTGCAACTTTAGCAGAGGGAGTTGATGCTTGGCGTCCTGTGCCAGTGAATCCCAACAATATACAGTGATAACGATATACAATTAATCAAATGTGATTGTGTATGGCAGCCGAACAATGGTGTGAAAAGCTGATTAGTGATACAGGGCTCCAGTTTCACACCGCGTGTGAAATAATCCCTATACATGTATGTATTATTGCTGCTTTCACTGCCACTGAGGGCTATCAAAGTGACACAGGAGTATGATGCACTTAAATTGCGGCTCAATTATGTGAATTGTCAGTGCCTGCCACCCTCTGTCATCCTTGCAACAGTCTTAACTTATTCTAAGATAGTGAACTTCAAATTTCAAATTGGATTTTGAAAAGCAAAATAATGCAGATGCTGGAAATTTGGAATTGAAACTGAAATTATAGAAATATCAGCAGATAAAACAGCATCTGTGCAGATGTCCTTTCTGAAACATGTTTTGATGAAAGGTCAAATCAAAATGGTAATTGTTTCTCTCTTCACAGTCACTGAGTGTTTCTACCATTTTCTATTTATTTCAAGCTGGATTTGCTTTCTTTCAACATCGTTCTTGGCTCAATGCTAGGTCATGACAATGAAAGGAAATGATACTGCCCTGAAAGTAAATGAAAAGCTGAAAGGTGCATTAGTTTTGTAAAATAAAGCTTAATGATGCATGTAAACACCAAGGTCAATGGTTTTTTTTGTGACCTATCTTTCCACTTTCTCCATTTCTGCTTCACTTAATTTACGAAGCTGTTTCAATTAACAATAATCACTTACTTATATGCATCTTTAATGTAGTGGGACATCAACACAAGGCACATAACAAAAGTATTATTAAAGTAATACAACCCACATTTGGACAGCTATTCAAATCTTTGGAGCTAAAGGTGAGTGAAAAAAACGGGTGAAAACAAAGTAGAGGTTTTGGAGACAGTGTATCAAAAAGCAGGAGGGATTAAAAGAGGTAAAACTCAAGAGACAACTTGAAGGAGTCTGGCAATGTAGAATGATGTAAACTGGAAGAGGAACTGGGTTGAATGTAGACAGGGTTGAATGTTCACAGACTTGCAAACAAGGTTAAGAGATGTCTTGTACAGCTTCAACATGTGGTTCCATCTCGTGTACGCAGCAAGCTTGCCCGTCTTCACTGCCACATTCATCAAGACTGCAATCTTCATGCACCTATAAACTCAGGGGACTATAAACTTGAACTATAATAGTACGATTAAACGGGAACTTGCCAGTTTGAAGTTTGATCTTGATTTTATGAGGAGTTACGATGAGCGATTACGTGAAGAAGGGCCGTCCGTCTGCGTGCGCGTCAATCTTCAAGGCAGCGGTGTTAAATCACAGATAAAAAAGAAGACCTGAGAATAGTAAGATTGTGAAAAAACTAGAACTTCCATATGACCTTGATAATATGAGGGTGGGAGCGGTGGGCACGTAATCGCTCATCGTAACTCATCATAAAATCTTGGAGAAATTCAAGCTTGTTTGAATTTTCTCCCGAGTCACTAAGTTACACGAGTACCTGCCGTTAGCGCCACGGTGGTCCACGAATGCCGTACGGTTATCGCAAGAGGTTCCCACGATGTTCAACTTTGGTTAACTCTTGTGTCAAGTCGCCCCGTGAAAAAGGGGTTTAACATGTTGTAACTGTAACATGTTAATTGTGTGCGCTACTGATCTTTCCATTATTTCGTTTGAAAAAAAAAGATCATCCAGTAATATCTGAAGAACAGTCACCTAATGTAGTGGAGGATCCTGCATGGAGTGGTAGAATTGAGTAGCGTGTATGTGAATATTGATGCGACATTTTTGGATGCTGTTGCATGGGAGGAACATCTAGAAATTGTTTTTGATAAGTAAAATGTTTATCAGTAGTACAAAGAAAATGATTGACTAAGACGTAATTATAGCCAACAGTCTTCAGACACTTTATGAAACTAGATGAGCTTTTTCATCCACTTGAGAAGATACTAATCATAATGCAGTTAGAGCTACCTGATTGGACATTATTTTAAATGGTTTTAATTAACTTTGCTTTTAAAAAGGAACAATTGGATGGACACACTAAATAAATTTCATTTTTTACTGACTGGGACATTAAAGCAGCAAGTTAGAAAAATACTGCCTTGCTACAGGAGCAATTTAAAATATATTACATATATCTATTATATCTGCATTATTATTGGTGCAAGTATTGTTGAAACCTTGGATTCAGTGTTGATTCATAATCTGGCCGTATTTTGCTTTGGCTAAATGGAGACTTCAAACTCTGCTGTCAGAAGCTGCACCTTCTTGAGTTCTGAGTATAACGTGGATGGTCGCGGTGCTTTCACCAAGGTGTGGGAATCTAAAACAAAAGAGGAAGAATTGTTTTCCTCTTCCAGGTCTTATTCTGAGACTGTGTCTATTGGCCCATGAGTCTTCCATGAAAGAAAACATCTTCCCAGCATTTCCAGCCACCGACAAATCTTGAATACCACAATAAGATCAGTTTTCTAATTAATTTGTTAAATGTTTCCTCTAAAGACAATTCAAAAAATCCTCCCAGTTAGCCTTCCCCGAAATGTCTACAGTTCTGATAAGTACAGGAAGGAACTGCAGATGCTGGTTTAAAACAAAGATAGACACAAATTGCTGGAGTAACTCAGCGGGACAGGCGTATCACTGGAGCGAAGGAATGGGTGACGTTTCAGGTCGAGACCCTTCCTCAGACTGAAAGTCACGGGAAAGGGAAATGAGAGATAGAGATAATGATGTAGTGAGATATAGAACAAATGAATGAAACAAATGCACAAAACTAACAATGATAAAGGAAACAGGCCATTGTTAGCTGTAGCTAGGTGAGAATGAAAGCTGGTGTGACTTGGGTGGGCGAGAAATGGAGGGAGAGGGAATACAGGGGTTACTTGAAGTTAGATAAATCAATATTCATATCACTTGGCTGTAACCTGCCCAAGCAAAATATGAGATGCTGTTCCTCCAATTTGCGTTTAGCCTCACTCTGACAATGGAGGAGGTCTAGGTCAGAAAGGTCAGTGTGGAAATGGGAAGGGGAATTAAAGTGCTTAGCAAGCGAGCGATCTGGTAGGTCCAGGCGGACTAAGTGAATGTGTTTAGTGAAATGATCGCCTAGTCTATGTTTGAGCAACTGGGAGATCAGATAGGATCTGTATCCGTTGTTCAAGATGAGATTAAATGTAGACTGTGTCCAGTTCTGATAATATATATTTTACTTAAATAATAGGGATAACACTATGTACTGTACAATAGATATAATCTCGTAAGTATTTTCTAGTTGTAGGTAAACTTGCCTATATTTGTTATTCCAAATGTGTTTAAATGAAAGCTACTGCTGCATTAACCTCTCACTAATTGTTGCAATTTGTTGCTATTTTTGTATGTATATTGGAAAAGGACAACCCAATTATTTGATCCATCTAAATAATCTGTTTTATCATTCTTCCTTACAAAGTGAACAAATTCACATTTTCAACATTATATTCTTGTTGCTAATGTTTTGCCCTTTTTCCACCTTGATTAGTTCTTCTGCTGTAATTGTAGGTAGCCTGATTGTATTCATGCATCATATTATCTTGCATAATATTGCCTGATTTAATTGGACAGCACACAAACAAAATTGTTTCACTGTATCTTGATACATGTGCTAATGACAAACCAATACCCATAGCTCTAACTTCAATTCATCTCCAAACACCTGGACCTAGGTGGCAGCCATCGGATGCTTGATGTTCTGATTCATAGACCAAAGTCAGTAATGATATTTGACAATACATCATCAACAATGATTCCCAACACCAATGTCTCACAAGGATGTGTTCTCAGCCCCTTAGTAACTTCCTGTACACTCACAGCCAAGTTCCGCTTTAACTCCATGTACAAGTTTGAAGATGAACCACTGTGGTGGGTTGGATCTCAAACGATGATGAGACAGTGCCGAAGGGAGATAGTGAGTTTAGTACCATGGAGTGACAGGCGAACAACCTCTCTCTCAAGACCAGACTCCCCACCATTAACTCCATGTATACTTCACGCTGCCGGGGGAAAGCAGCCAACATAATCAAGAACTTTGTGTATTCACTCTTCTCCACACTCCCATCAAGCAGAAAATACAAAGCTTCTTCCCCTCTGTTATCAGACTTTTGAATGGTCCTTTTTCAAGTTAGGGTACAGTCCTGAATGTTCAACCTACCTCATTGGGGGCATTGGACTTTTTCCTCTGGAACTGATAACCTATAAATGGCCTGTCCCACTTAGGCGACTTTTCAGCAGACTGCCTGCGACCTTCATGCTCGCGGCACTCACCTGTAAAACCGTGAACTGGAACGGCGACTATCAGAGCGGAACACACACAAATCCATCGCCAAGGCTGGGGGCAAGTGGCCAGTGAAAGCGGGGGAGCGCAGTCTGAAATTCACACGATGCAAAGCCAAGGTGGTACAGCGACACACCGTGATGAGCAGGAAGGCTAAAGACGGCTAGCACAGTGTACGGTAATGCCCCTGTCCCACTTAGGAAACCTAAACGGAAACCTCTGGAGACTTTGTGCCCCACCCAAGGTTTCCGTGCGGTTCCCGGAGGTTCCTGGAGGTTTTTGTCACTCTCCCTACCTGCTTCCACTACCTGCAACCTCCGGCAACCACCTGCAACCTCCAGGTTGGAGACACTTTTAAGAAGCCAGACAACTTTTAATAAGCCAGAGACACACAGCTGTGAAGTTTAGCGGGCATTTAACATTACTGGTCGGTTTTCCTTGGTTCTGAAAACTCATGCTTACATTTTTTCCCCTAATGAGCCAATGAAAATGCCTGGTCAGCAAAGGAGATTAACTGAAACTACCCATGGCTACCTCGACTACCTACAACGACATGGCGACCCCACTACAACTGCACCTATGACTACAAAAGTATCGATTTTCTCCCTGACGACCAATTTTTGGTCGCAGAAAATTTTCAACGTTGAAAAATTTGCTGCGACCATACTGAGGCTGTGCCTAGTTCCCAGAATGCGGGAACTCTCGACCATGAAGGAGACTCACCAGAGACCACCAGCGAACATGTGAGAACCATGTGGCAATCATGAGGCGAGTGCAGAGTCTCCTGCACTCGCTTATAAAGTCGGGACAGGCCCTTAATGCTGAGAAACTATAGTCTGCATTTTGGTATTGTTCTCTTTACTTTACTTGTTGCACTTGAGTATGGCTAGATTGTATTCATGTATTATATGATTTGATTGGCTAGCCTGCAAACAAAAGCTTTCAACTGCATCTGGGTAGATGGGACATTAATAATAAACCAATTGGCTGAAAATATCTATTTAGGTGTTTGTATCCTCATTCACCATTTAAACCCTCCCTGCAATTAATTTGCTATTTGGAGAACCATGAGCATTACCTTGCACTGTTACCTTTTGGTTGACACCTTGTGAAAAGTCTTTTAATTATCCAGATCACATCTACTGAATTGAATTAAATTGAATACTTTATTGTCACCAATTCCACAGTGAAATTCTTTGCTTGCATACCTAGCCAAGGCATGCAAATAGTCGCCCATAAAGTGTGCTTACAAATTTCCAACCCCATCCCCCTCACCGTGCCAGTTCCCTCTTTGTTCTTCCCCCCCCCCCCTCCCGCCCTCTCCCCAGTTTTCCTAAAGCCAATCATCACATGCACCTAATGTCCATTTACTTCAAAACAAGTCTTCCTCAATAAACACTGCTGGGCTGTTCCTTGCCCTTTGTATGACATGAATGGTAACCTTCTTCTGATCACACCCCTATAAAATTGGACAGACATAAAATTCTGGAGTAACTCAGTGGGACAGGCAGCATCTCTGGAGAGATAGGTTGGGCGACAATTTGGGTCGTGACTCTTCTTCAGACTGAGAGTCAGGGGATAGGGAGACGTAGAAATATGGAAGGGTAAGGTGTGGAAATGAGAGATCAAAGGAAACGATTAGTAAGGAAAATGATCATCCTACTTACACGCAAGAATTGGAGATTTGATTTTACAGGTAGTAAGCAGATGCAATCTGGTGACAGTTGCTTGAGATGGTGATGGAATCAAATGCTGTCACAACTATCAACTAGGAACTGGTATTGGGGACAGAATGTAGAGCAGTGGGGGACTATTTTGGCTAGATTATATTCACCAAAAGCTTGCTATGTCTTGCAGTTTTGTCAACTCATCTCTGACTTCCACACCTACACATCTGGCCTGACACCATTGATGGGGTTTGGATGTATTGAAAATAAGAGCCAGATGCACTTGTATATCAAATTTCTTTTTGACATTGAAGAAAGACATTTCCACCATTCAAGTCTATGCTGCATCGCAGAGGAATCCAATTCCCCATTCATTCTCCATGTAAACCATTCCCCCTACATTGCGGCAACACTCTCCCCAGATTCTCCTACTCACCTACACACTAGTGGCAATTTACAGTGCTTATTAACTTAACAAACCATATTACTATTTGATGGGGTGGTGAAGATGGTGTTAGGTTTGGTAGGGGGTATGGGGGATAGTGTGGGGTTGGGAGGGGTTGGGGCAGAGGGTTTTGTTGGGGTTAGGTGTAGTTACAAACATGTTTTAAAAGACCAGGAGTGAAAAGCGCAGGGAAGTTGCGCTAAATCTGGCCAGAGCACTGTGTGAGTTGTGCATCTGTTTTTAGCAACTACACTTTTGGAAGGATGTCAAGGTCATGCTGAGAGTGCAGAAGACAGTTATTCAGCGGGTTCCAGGGATCAAAGACTTGGTTACTTCAAGAGGCTGCAGCACAAAAGGTCGAGGAGAGATTTAACAGAATCAAAGCATGTAAGGTTTTAAGCTAGTGGCAGAATACTCGTTAATTAGTGTATTCTGACTCGAGGTAATTGGCAAAAGACCCTGAGCATGAAGAAATATTTTTGACGGAAAAGGTTGTTCCAATCCAGAATGTAGTATCCGCGAGTTCTGGCGAATTTGCCTTCGACTCATACTCGCAGCATGGTCGACACGAGGTCCTAGGAGGTCTTTGTAACTCTCGTTCATGCTCGTGAGTAGTCCCCGTTTACTCGAGGCCTCATCTAGTCGTAGTGTATTTTTGAACATGTAAAAAAAGGTCACCACGGAAAAAATCGATACATTTTTTACTTGTAGGTTTGGACATAGTAGGTTGTAGTAGGTTGGCATGTTAGTCGTGGGTAATCGAGGGTAGTCGAAGGTAATCGAGTGTAGTCGTAGATAGTCTTCATCATAGTCGAAGGGAGGTCGTAGGAGGTCGTCTTCATTCTCCACTATTTGGTGCCCAAATTCCCGAAGCTAGTTGTAGCTAGTCAAAGCTAGTCTTCAACATAGTCGAACGAGGTCTTCTACATAGTCGAAGGAGGTCTTCAACATGACATTTTTTCAACCTCTCCTAAACTTGCCAATTAGGACGCCCAAGTGGGACAGCCCCTTTATACTTATTGAACAGCTGTTTAAAAATCGCACACACAAGCTTGATGGGGTGAATGGTCTCTCTTTGATTCTACGATTCTCTGATTCTTTTTCCCACTCCTTGAGCTAATTAAAAGATTCAATTTCATATAAATAAGCAATTTCTAAAATTTCCCTTCATGGTCTAATTTAGATTTACTTTTTTTTTGCCTCGGAGAAGATTTATCTGGAGAGTGACCCCATGTCTTCAGCATGAAGCAAGCTACACAGTGGCATCAGTGCATTGCATTTGACTTAGAATTCAAAGGAATGTACTTCAGAGGCTCTTGCTTTTAAATAGCATATTTAGCACTGCTGGCCAGAGATACATTTCTCAGCTTTTATCTTTTGCTACTTATGCTATCAAAACCACAGCCCACGTCCCCTGCTGCCACTCTCCTGTGATCCTTCATGTTTTGCTGCAAACAATATTATAATCTCGAGAGAAACCATAACTATAGTGGGTTTGTACTGTTTGAGACTTCTAATGTAATTTCCCCCCCCCAAAAAAAATACACATTTTCACGCGAACTGGAGACTAATCAACAATTGGAATCCATGCTGAGGGATGCATTCAAGCTTGGTGCAGCCAACTCAAAGGTTCTTTGTGGAAGGACCATATTCTAGAGACCGATTGTCACCTATTCCTTCCCTCCAGAGATGCTGCTTGTTCCGCTGAATTACTCCAGCATTTTGTGTCTACCTTTGGTGTAAACCAGCATCTGCAGTTCTTTCCTACACATAAATCTAGGGTCCTTCTGCTACTGGACATTGAGGGGCTGCATCTGGTGGGGACACCCCTCAAACAAAGGTATTCACCGCAGGAGTAGCATGAGTGTAAGGGTGTTTTCTGTAAGGCAAACACTACTGAATATAACGTTATTGAATGTATAAACACTGAGAATGCAGGATTAAGTTTAGGTTTATTATTATGGGTGCAGAGGTACTTTGTTTTGTATTCTATCCAGTCAAATCGGATAATACTAGACAACATGCAATCAAGACAAAGAGTGTTTGCATGTATATATATTTTATAATGAATTAAGTTTTATTTTAAAGAAAAATGTTTTAAATGACTTGGCCACTAGTTTAATACTCCATACTTTTATTTAAACCTTCATTTCCATTGCTCATTGTTTGGCTTAAATTCCCTGCTTTTTCCTTTCCCTCTGCTCTCATGATTATAATGAATCATATCTTAAACCTTTAGAATTCTCTGCTCATTTATATCATTCAATATGTTCCCATTAATTTGATATTTTTCTACTTATTTGACATCTCTGCATGGTTTACTTCGTAGTCATCAATAATAAATGTCATCTGAGGGTATGCTCCTGATATTAAATGTGCATTTTGTTTGATTAAGATTCTCGCCAATAAAACATTGTTCAAGAAAGAAAAGAATGATAAACTTTGTGTACAGAGTTGGGCTTGGCTGTGTGATGATCAATCTGCAGTTCTTTCACTCAAGAAGCAGCACTTGAGTCATGTCATGCTATGATTTAGATCTTTTGAAAACTATCCTGCAGAACATGTAAATGTGCCAATCAACCTGCTGCAAAAATGTAGCTAGTTTTCAAAACTCTGGATGTACTAACCCACCTGTCAAAGTGTATCTTAAAATGTGCATGCTCGAATGAATGCAAAGGCTAGTATCTATATATCACCTTTCTGTACCACAAAACACCCCAAAGCATTTCATAGGCAATGAAATACTTTTTGAAGTGTAGCAATAGCCAATTTGGTGTTGGCAAGGACCCGAAACCTGCAGAAATCAGTGAGTAGATAATCTATTTTATTGACATTGGTTGAGTTGTAAACATTGAACTGAAAATAATTCCTGTTCTTCCACAGAGAAACTTGATAATCTCTTGCATCTGTACCAGAATGCTTTAGTTTAAAGTCTTACTGAAAACAGTCTTTCAGCTAAACCTCGGCTACTATATTCTCAGTCCATCTATAATTTGGAGTGAGGAGACAAAAAACCCACAGATGCTGGAAGCTGGAGCAAAAACCAAAGTGCTGAATGAAGTTAAGCGTCCCGAAACGTAATAATGAAATTATTATTTGCAGCAGCACAACAGACATATAAACATAACACTCTGTAATCACCATAATAAACAATGAAAAAAATGTACAGTATATTAATGAACAACACCAAACAATAACAGTGCAAAGACAAAAACAATGGCCCCCAAGTCTATGTAGTTTGGAGCTTATTTGGAGGCGACTCCAAAGGGGAAAAGATAGAATAGGAATCCGAGGGGTAACTTTTTCCAACAAAGGGTGGTGGGTGTATAAAAAAAGCTGCCAGAGGAGGTAATTGAGGCAGGGACTATCCCAACATTTAATAAACAGTTAGACAGGTACATGGATAGGACAGGTTTGGAGGGATATGGATCAAACGCGGGCAGGTGGAACTAGTGTAGCTGGGACAGTTTGGTCAGTGTGGGCAAGTTGGGCTGACAACCCTGTTTCCACACTGTATCACTCTATGACTATGGTTCAAGTAGCATATGTTGAGGCAAGAGGATGGCCAATGTTTCTAATCAAGCCACCGTATCAGGAGTCAAGTTGTAGAGACAGCCAGAAGTGAGAGAGAGAGACAGGTGAGGCAGACACTGGAAAATGAAAGTGCCTGCTCTGACATGCAATAGGTCAAATCTGGTCTTTTACCTCAGTGTGAACCTTTTTCTGTTGATTCCGAACATGAATGTTTGTGTTATCCATCCCTTCCCCACCATTCTGAAACTTCTTTTCTCTTCCGGATTTCAACCTGAAATATTAACGCTGTTTCTCATTCCTTTGATGCAACCTGACCCGTGTGCTTTGAACATTTACTGTTGTTACTTTACAATTACCTCGAGGCTGTATTTCGATGTTGGTCCAGTTACTGTTTGTAATTTTATTCTTTATTTTTTAATCCATGCTAACCTGTGAATTCAAAATTCTAAGACCTGAGACGGGGTTAACAACAGAAGACTTGAATAACGACAATACCAGTGTACCCAAGGACAATATAACAACTCTAAGATTCAACAGGGTTTTATATAGAGAGAGTACAGAGGAGATTTACTAGAATGTTGCCTGGGTTTCAGCAACTAAGTTACAGAGAAAGGTTGAACAAGTTAGGGCTTTATTCTTTGGAGCGCAGAAGGTTAAGGGGGGACTTGATAGAGGTTTTTTAAAATGATGAGAGGGATAGACAGAGTTGATGTGGAAAAGCTTTTCCCACTGAGAGTAGGGAAGATTCAAACAAGGGGACATGACTTGAGAATTAAGGGACTGAAGTTTAGGGGTAACATGAGGGGGAACTACTTTACTCAGAGAGTGGTGGCTGTGTGGAATGAGCTTCCAGTGAAGGTGGTGGAGGCAGGTTCGTTTTTATCATTTAAAAATAAATTGGATAGTTATATGGATGGGAAGGGAATGGAAGGTTATGGTCTGAGCGCAGGTATATGGGACTAGGGGAGATTATGTGTTCGGCACGGACTAGAAGGGTCGAGATGGCCTGTTTCCATGCTGTAATTGTTATATGGTTATATGGTTATATGGTTATAAATGCACAGGATAGACACAAAATTCAACGGGACAGGCAGCATCTCTGGAGAGAAGGAATGGGTGAAGTTTTGGGTCAAGACCCTTCTTCAGACATGGTTGTTGATTTCTCAGCAAATGAAAATGAATATACAATGGTTAGACAATGGTATCATCTTTTATTAATCACTATAAGAGAATTTGCTATGTTTACCTGTGCTTGAAGATAGTTTGCTTGATTGCTGCAATTGCAATAATGATTTCCCAGTCTCACAGTTCAGCAATGTACTGTTGCCCATTGGAACTGCACAGTAAAGTGGACTCTGTACCCGATCTTTCACCATAGATAGACACAAAATACTAGAGTAACTCAGCGGGACAGGCAGCATCCCTGGAGAGAAGGAATGGGGGTGACGTATTGGGTCGAGACCCTTCTCCACACTACAATGGCTATTGGAATCCTACCCTTATTGAAAATACAGACACATACAGAGATCACCGAAAAGCAAACAGGAGGAGAAAAGTGCACCAATCTAATCATTAGAATTAATAGCTAGAGAATCACGTGCACTAATAATCAATTGTGCTGAACCCTATGTATGATGTGTCGTTGCCTTTTTTTTCGTATGGCTGTATGGTAATTCGCATATCACTGTACCTTAATTGGTACACGTAACGATAAAAGACCTTTGAAACCTTTGAATGGCGCACCAGTCTGGCTCTGCGTTGCACACCTCTGCTGATTCAAGCCACATACTGTTGGTGTGTATGTGGATTGCAATCATTGTGAAAGAATGAGGAAACATGGACCCCAATAATTAAGCAATGAATTTGCACAACTGCTGCCACTAATTATTCTGAATCATTCAGAGTTCTGGATATTTAATTGAGAGTTGCGCCGTGGAAGCAGGCCCTTTGGCCCATTGGGTCTATACTAAGCATCGATCACCTGTTCAATCAAGTTCTATGCCATCCAACTTTCACATCCATTCCCTACATACTCGGGGCAATTTAGAGCCCAACTAACATACAAAAACACCCTTCTTTGAGATGTGAGAGGAAACAGGAACACCCGGAGGAAACCCACGTGGTCACAGGGAAGAACGTGCAAACTCCACACAGACAGCAGCTGAAGTCAATATTTAAGCCAGGTCTCTTGTACTGTGAGGCAGAGCACTACTAGTTGCACCACTGTGCCACACCACCATCTTGAAACACCCTCTGCAAAAAGCACTGTACTGTGTGCTGGGGACTGATGTTGAGTGGCTGAAAGAAATGGAGCAGCGGAGAGGAGGGAATCTGCCATCTGTTCTGAAATCCTGCCCAGATATTTGTTGAAGAGGTGGAAAATAGGAGAGGTCCTACACATTTGTGGGACAAGAAGTCACCATGACCCAATTCCATAGGATGTGGGAAGCATGTGGGTTCCAAGTCCATAGCTCCATCAAAGTGGCAAAACAAGTAGATAGAGTGATAAAGAATGCATATGGTATGCTTGTCGTCATTGGTCAGTGCATTAAGTGTAAGAGTCACAAAGTCATGATGCAGCTATTTATGATTTAGATAGACACAAAATGGTGGAGTAAATTGGCGGGACTGGAGAGAAGGAATGGGTGACGTTTCGGGTCAAAACCATTCCTCAGACTTTCTTTGACTTTAGTTCAGCTGCATACAGGTCAAGTCACCCCATTACTGGAAGGAAGTGGAGACTTTGGAGAGGATGCAGAATACATTTGCCATTATGCTGACTTGGTTAGCGGGTATTAGCTAAAAGGAGAGGTTGGACAAACTTGGATTGATTTCTCCGAAGCTTCGGAGGCTGAGGGGAGATCTGATGGAAGTGTATATTACATTTTAAGAGGCATAGATAGGGTAGACAATCAGTACCTTTCTCCCAGGGTGGAAATATCTTAGACTAGAGAGTCTAGATCCATAGGTGAAATGGACAAAGTTTAAAGATGATGTGCGGGGTCGGTATTTTTTGATACAGCGAGTGCTGGATGCCTGGAACACGGTGCTAGGAGTGGTGTAGAAAGAAACTGCAAATGCTGATTTAAACCAAAGATCGACAAAAAAGCTGGAGTAACTCAGCAGGACACGCAGCATCTCTGGAGAGGAGGAATGGATGACATTTCGGGTCGAGACCCTTCTTCACTCCAGCTTTTTGTCTATCTGCCAGGAGTCGTAGTGGAGGCAGGTATGATGGTGGCATTTAAGAGGCTTTTAGATAGGCACATTAATAAGCAGGAGATGGAGGGTAGATAATGTGCAGGCAGATGAGATTAGCTTGAAGCAGTTTAGCACTTTAACTTGGCATTATGTTCAGCATAGACATTGTGGCACAAAGGGCTGTGCTGTTCTATCCTATAGTCTGTCTCCAAGAAGGTACACATTTGGGAGGAAAATGTTCTGGATTACATTATCCATTTTTGTTTGGCTGTAAACTTAAAGCATATGCTTTGATTACAGAAGTCAAAGAATTCATTTAAAAAATGCTTTATAGTTTTTAATTATACTCTCAATATCTGAGTCTGGTTCAACATCAACCCATCCATCTATCCATCTAATCTTGCTATCTTCCAGTTTGTGCGTTTTTTCTATTTGCACAAAAATCGGTATGCGATAGCGCTAAAATTTTACGCCAGCTCACTCATCGTTCTCCTGTGCTGCAAATGCACCAAGTTTTGTTTCGAGTGGTGGCTTATTGTAAAAGTTAGCAAGGTTTAAAGATCTTAAAGACCGTGCATGCGCAGATCGATTTCCTCTCCTGCCAGTCAGCGCCGCGCAGATTAGTCCCTTCTCCTGTCACTCCGCGGGACGGTCCTCCCCTTCCTGCGCCATCGCATCTATATAATTAAAAGTCTCATCTTGACCAATTGCTGTCTGTGCTGTATATTGATTCCTGTATCACTGTGATTTTTGGCCATCTTACTCACAGTCCTCCGCTGAGCCAACCTCGAGGATTTTTCCCAACGATTAAAAATCAAAATATTATGAGTGTTTAGATTCAGATTCAGATTCAATTTTAATTGTCATTGTCAGTGTACAGTACAGAGACAACGAAATGCATTAAAAAACCTTGAACTGCTGATTGGGCTTCTCGCCTGTCAATAACTGCGATGAAGGTAAGGTCCCTTCCGGGGGTGGGGGCAGCACTATAACACCCCGGATGCCTGGACATCAGTCAGTCACTCTGCAAGATCGCGAAGGAGAGGCCACGACTATCACTCTAAGCTGTGAATAAACTGAACAGTGAGTCTACAGCGTACCTTTTTTCTGGTCACCGCTGGATTTTGAAATATTCAAAACTTTTTGGCGTCAGTCGCTGCCCATGAGCTTGACGTCAACGATTGTAGCCTGACGTAGGTTGTCACCAGGATGACATAGGTTGTCGCTGGTGCTGACATTGTTGAATTCCATTGGTGACTACCTATGTCAACTGGCAACAGGTACCAGTGACTGAATTGCCTTACCTTGTCGCGGGTGGACGTAGGTTGTCATGGGTGTGGTCGTAGGTGGACGTCCTAACGGTCGCTGGTTGTCGGTAACTTGACGTCGAATAGGAGGTAGGTTGTTGAGGACATTGTCGTAGAAATTGTCGTAGGGGAGGTCCAGTCGCTGGTTTTTCGGTGACCTGCTATGCCTATGTCAGTCGCCGGCAGTCGCCGGAAAAGTCACCTAAGTGGGACAGGCCCATTACGAGGTGTTAAGAACACAAGTCTATACTTCCAAGAATTTAAAAGAATGAGGTGATCTTGATGAAACATACTAAATTGTTCACAGGCTTAACAGTGTGGGCGCTGGAAGATGTTTACCCTGATTGGGTGGCAGTAGTCTGAATATTTTAAAAAGTGGCCAGGCACAGGGCGGCACAGTGGCGCAGCGATAGAGTTGCTGCCTTGCTGCGCCAGGGTCACCGGTTCAATTTGACTATGGGTGCTCTCTCTATGGAGTTTGTGCATTCCACTTGTGACCATGCTCCTTTCGCTGGGAGCCCGTGGCAGACTGAAGCCGCGGCGGTCTGCAGAGCTCCAGCTGGCACGGCGTTCCGCAGCCTGGGATCCCTCGTTGGGAACCCGGGATAAGAAGAAGCTTCAACCGCCGGCCCGTGGCCTACTTCTACCACGGACGCGGTAGGGACTTACCATCAGGAGCGGGGTCCATCGCCAGGTCCCCTGGAGGGGAGCTTCAACCGCCGGCCTGCGGCCTACACCAACTTGAAGCCGTGGTCTACGGTGGGGAAGAGCCGATTCCAGACTTACCTGGACTTTTACCTGCCTGCACATCTGAATGCCCACAGCGGTGGCTGTGGAGGGTTGAGGTCTAAACCACAGGGGAAACGGAGGAGGACTGGCCAAATTTTATGCCTTCCACCACAGTGATGAATGCTGTGGTGCATGTTTGTGTTAAATTTTTATTGTGTTTTTGTGTGCTCTTTTTTTTTGTACCACTGCTGGCAAATTCATTTCACTTGCACTTTATGTGATATAAACTTAAATGAACGATTTGCCAAATCAAAATTTCAGCCTTCAATTTCAGCCAATCTAACAAAAAGACATGGCATAACTCAATAAGCCGGGCTGCATCCCTGGAGAACATGGATAAGTGATGTTTTGGGTCAAGACCTTTCTTCAGAACGAAGATCATCACCAATCCATGTTCTCCAGAAATGCTGCCTGACCCACTGAGGTACTCCAGCACTTTGTTTTTTTTTGTAAACCCGCATCTGCGGTTCTGTGTTTCTCTTTTGCTAATCAAAGTTTGCAGCAGTAGCTGTTTCAGCACAGCAACAAAGTTGGTGTTGCAACAAAGCAAAAGGCAGTTGTATAAAACAGCGCAGAAATGTCAAATCTGGTTTTAATTGTTTACGTGGCTCTTGAGGGTAATGAGTAACTGGAGCTTCGGGTCAGGCTAGTGGCTTATTAAAACAAGTGAAGTTGCTGGTTATATGTTCAGACAAGCAGGAAGCTCACGGCTGGTTTGATGAAGGATCCAGTTTGGGCATTATATCTGCATGACTACTTGTATGCATAGCAATGGAATAGAAGTTCTTACACTTGGGGGGTGTGCTGTTTGATTGATTGCACAAATAATTGTTGCCCAACATTGCTTTTTCCTTCCATGCAATGAATAAACCTCCCAGGCCTCTAGAACAACACAAGTAGACTCTTCCCAAACAGGAAACATTAACTTGATTGATAACTCTGTGGTGTCCCCTGACATCTGAAACTATTTAATTTTTTTAAAAAGATTCTGTACTTGGGCTCGCTGCGATAATGGCTAAGTTTCAGCTTTACATTTAGCACATCTACTTTGTTCCTGCTAATTTGTTAAATCCTTTATCGCATTACTCCTGGGATAAGGTCACTGTAATTTATCCTTGGCCTATGGTGCCCTGCGTATAGATCTGCTCTTCCCCACTAATTCCTTCCTACTTTGTTCCTTCCGTTTACCATTTCACTGCTTCAGCCTCTGGAGAGTAATGGCGGCTCGTACAACAAAAAGCTTTTTGAAAGGGTCTTGCATTAAAAAAAAAGGCTTGGATATTACATTTGGTCCTCTGAGAAGAGTTTAAGCTGATCAGGCCTATACTCTCAGTAGTTTAAAAGACTGATCTCATTGAAACAGACAAATTCTTCAGAGGCTTGACCGTGAATGAAGGAGGATGTTTCCCCTCCCTGGTGTGTTCAATTTCAATGTGAGGTGTCAGCCATTCACACTCTGATAAGAAGACATTTCCACCTGGAGCCCAGTGAATCTACAAAGCTATGTACTCAAGAGGGCAGTGAAAGTCAATCAATCTATTCAAGTCAGAATTTTTTTTGATGGTAAGGGAATCAATAAGATTAGTTTAGAAAAGTAACAGTGAGGTAAAAGATCTGCCAAGCGGGCAGGCACGAGAGGCCTACCCTGGCTACTGTTTCTTATGCTCTTAGCTTCTTACGTTCATATCCAGTTGGGCCTTTACAATGGTTTCTGTTATCTATTACTGCCAGGCCACGAAGATTAGATTTATTAATGTACAGGCACTTAATCCATTCTGCAACTTTGGTGAATATATTAATCTGTTCATTTCAGCACAACTGCCATGAGAAATTTTAAAACTATTCATGGCACTAGTATCTTACTTTAGTTTAGAGATACAGCATGGAAACAGGCCCTGTGCAAAGATGTGCACCAACCAACATTCACTCATTCACACTAGTTCTATCCAACACACTAGAGACAATTTACTGAAGCCAATTAAGTATTAGGAATGTGTGAGGAAACCTGATAACCCACAGAAAACCCACGACATCACAGGGAGAACGTGCAAACTTTGTACACACAACACCCAGAGTCAGAATCGAACCCAGTTCACTGGCACTATAAGGCAGCAACTCTACTGCTGGGTCATTGTGCCACCCTGAAGTCTAGAATTTGTAAGCTGTTTTCTTCGTGGGGCTAGATCACTGCCGCAGTATCCCCAATGTTGCAGTGAATGTGTGCATCCACGTGGCTCCCAGGGCCTTGCTGCCACAGCTGCTCTGTGAGGCAGAGTGGTCCACAAAATGGTGGCCCGGCCTCAAGCAATGCCAACTGAAACCTTGCCCCCTGGACTACCCTAATGTCCTGCTCACAGCCAATGCTGACACAAGGCCTTGTCCTTTGATGGTCAAAGATATTTATCAAGGGTTGAAATACAATGAAATAATTAAAAAGTTAAAACTGATTTCAACCAATTAAAAAAAAAAAAAATTGATTTCCGATGTTAATATTTGAGAAAAAAACATCTCACCTCGCTTAATTTAACTTCTACAGGCACGTATGCCAAAGATGTGATTATGTCGGAAGGGCATGCCAGCTTTGACTGGTGCAGTGCTGAGGGGTCTCCTACAAAGAGCATCTAACCCCTCAGCTCCTTGCCTTATTGAACCACTGCTAGACTCATTGCCAAGTCCACAGTCATGTTACGAGGTTAGGTAAACTAATATCTAACCTCCAACACATAATGTGTTCTGTGCTGCAGTGTACAGGCAGGCAATTGAGCATTGAACTGACAGGCACACTGTCAGAAGTCTAATGGCGAAGAGGAATCAAGGAAATTCATATCAATTTTAAAACAAATGTTTGAGAAATGAATGTAACTGACAACTGATAAATGCCCGGGGCCTGATAATGTGCATCTCAGAATACCAAAAGAGGTACCCATGGAAACAGTGGATACATTTATTGTCATCTTCTAAAATTCTATAAATTATGGAAAGCATCCCGCAGATATGAGGGTAGCACATGTAACCCCGTTATTCAACAAATTGAGGGAGAGAGAATGCAGGGTACTTGAGACCAATTAGTCCAATATCAGTGGTTTGGAAAATGTTCGTCTATTTTAACGGTTGTGGTAATAGGATTTTTGAAAAATATTGATGGGATTAGATAAACTCAAGATTTATATATGAAAGGGAAATGTGTTTGAATAGAATAGAATATAGAATATAGAATAGAATAGAATAGAATAGTTTCTTTATTGTCATTGTAACATGAACCATGTACAACGAAATTTAAAAATGTCAGCCAGTCAGTGCACCATTCAAACATTTCTAAAAGCTAACGATACATACAAGATAAAATATTAAAAGGTAAACAACTAAAATAAATATCATGAAAATAGCACGCATAAACACCCAACCCTCCATCCTTCTTTCGATTTCACAGTGTACCACAGTCCCTTAGTATGTATCGCCCCTGCGTTCCTTGGCGGCTACATTTAGTGCTTTTATAGCAGTGGGGTAAAAACTGTTTTTTAGTCTGTTCGTCCTTGTCCTTGTAGATCTGTACCGTCTGCCTGACGGCAACAGTTCAAACAGGGAGTGTCCGGGGTGGGAAATGTCCTTTATAATACTCTGGGACTTTTTGATGCAGCGGGAACTGTGTAAGTCCTCCAAGGTAAGGAGAGGGCAGCCGACAATCCTCTGGGCGTTGTCAATGGCCCTCTGGAGCGCTTTCCTCTGAGCCGCTGTGCAGCTGGTGTACCATATGCATACACAGTATGTTAGGATGCTCTCAATGGAGCACCGATAAAAGGACAGCAGCAGTCTCTGGGTGATGTTATTCTTCCTGAGCACCCTCAGGAAGTGCAGTCTCTGCTGGACCTTTTTCAGCAGCGCAGTGATGTTCACGCTCCACGTCAGGTCCTCCTCAATATGGATTCCCAGGAAGCGGAAATCCGCCACCCTCTCCACACAGTCCCCTCTGATAATCAATGTTTTGACAAACCTACTTGAAGTTTTACGCAATGTCATTGGTATAATAAATAAAAGGAAAGTAATGGATGTAGTTACCTGGATTTTCAGACCTTTGCCATCGCCCCCCATAAAAGGTTAGTGTGCAGAATGCAAAGAAAAACTGGAGGAATATTAAGTGGGACAATAATCAGATGAATTGAATTGTAAATTGCAGGCAGGAAACAAAATCGTTGTGAATGGACTTTTTACAAGGTGACAGGCGGTGTTTAATAGTTAGTGCAGGGATCTGTGATTGGGTCTTGGATAATCTCAATATATATTAATGACTTGGTTGTAATGCTTCTAAGTTTGTGAAGTTGGGAGGAAGATACATAGAAGCATAAAGATGATTTAGATAAATTCAGTAAATGGGCAAATACGTGGCAGATATGGAATAACATGGATAAATGTGAAGTTGTCCAGTTTGGCAGTAAATACCTCAGAAGCAGAGGGTTATTTAATTTATGACACAAAGAATGGCAGATGCGAGTACCTTGCATAGCCACAAAGTGCTGAAGTAACTCAACGGGTCAGGCAGCATCTCTGGGCAATATTTTGTGGCGGGATCCTTCTTCTTCCACCCGGAAGCATCTATCCATAGCCTCCAGTGATGCTGTCTGGTCCATTGAGTTACCTCAGCACCCTATGTTCTATTATTTAAATGGTGTTATATTGGGAAATGTTAATTGAGAAAGGGATCTGGATGTCCTTGAAAGCCACTGAAACCAAGCGTATTGGAACAACAAGCAGTTAAGAAGGCAAATGGCTTGTTGGCCTTCATTTCAAGAAGTTTTGAATAGAAGATCAAGAACGTCTTGCTAACATTATACAGGACCTTGTTCATACCACACCTGGAGTAATGTGTACCAACTGCAGAGGGAACAAAGGTTCACCATACAGATTCCTAGCATGGCAGGACTGTTGTTAGTAGAGATATTTGGTCGAGTTTTGAAAGATGAGAGGAGATCACACTGAAATGTACACCATTTTGATTGGGATGGACAAGCAGGATGCGGGCAGGATGTTTCCTTGGCATGAGCATCTAGAACCAAAGGTTACAGCCTCAGGATGAGGGATAAAATATTTTGGTCAGTGTTGAGGAGACATTTTTTATTTCACTAAAGAGGCTGTTAAATTGTAGAATTTTGTGTGACAGATATAACTAAGGATTTAAGGTTATTGGTGTAACACGAACAATGCAGAATAGTTGTTAATCCTCAACACATGTAGTCATCTGTTTATTATGAGTTTGGAGTCCAGACAGCATCATAAGGACAAAGGACATTTATTATCACATACACCAATTGGTGTAGTGAAATTTGACCCCATTGCAGCATAAGACACAACATCAAAGAATTTAACAGTAAACATAAAAACATCCCCCCACAATGCTTCCCGCTGTGGGGGAAGGCAGCAAAATCCAGTCCCGTCCCCTGTTCACCCATAGTCGGGCCTATTGAGGCCCCTGCAGTCGCCGATACAGCAGCCGATGCTTTAAGCCCTCTCGCCGGCTGATGGAGTTCTGGCGTCGGGTGAATACTCTCAGCGGCCCGGAGTGTCTGGAGCGGCCGCCTCCT
This sequence comes from Leucoraja erinaceus, assembly GCF_028641065.1. NCBI lineage: Eukaryota > Metazoa > Chordata > Chondrichthyes > Rajiformes > Rajidae > Leucoraja > Leucoraja erinaceus. The sequence continues at coordinate 31,507,890 of NC_073381.1, forward strand.
CCCCGGAGTCCACAGGCCGCACCGGTTGGAGCTCTGACACTGGCGATCTCGTCGTGAGATCCCAGGCTCCGCGGTGTTTGAACTCAGCGCTGCCCGCAGCTGGACTCTCCACAGGCCGCAGCTCCGTGATGTTCGAGTCGCCGGTCTCAGCCCTCCGGAGCCCACAGCACGGCGACCCGGGTAAGGCATCACCCGCTCCACGATGGTGCCTCAGCGTTGAGCCGCCGCTGAAGCTGGTCCTGGCCGGTCCTGGCCGGTCCTGGCAGGAAAACGCCGCTCCAGTCTGCCGGTAGGCCGCGAGGAAGGGGCGAAAAAGCGGCTCGGAGAAAAGCCGCATCTCCAACCAGGTAGGGACTGAGAAAAATAGTTTCCCCCTTTCCCCCACCCCCACATAAAAAGACTAAAAGACCTCCAAAACAAACACTTTTAACTAACAAAATTTTAAAAAGGGTGAAAAGACTCACATACTCGATGGCGCCCCCTACAATTTCCCTCCCTAGAAGTTTCCCTCCCTAAAGGAAATCAGTGACCTTCTTGTTTACAATTGATTCCGAGCCCAATAAATTAGATTTACAAATTAAAATTCATCACCAGACCAAATTATATTTTAACTTCTAGTTTTCTAATTCATTTCTATAACCTCTAAGATACTATTCTCATTGATTTTAGTTAAGTTTAGTTTAGTGATACACCATGGAAAACGTGCCATGTGGCCCACCGAGTCCACACCGACCATCGTTCACCCATACATTAGTTCAATGTTGTCCCAGTTTCACATCCTAAATGTGCCACACTTTATTTTATTTTACTGATAATAATAAAGGTTGCTTTGACACTGAGTCTGCAGGTTTACCACTGTGCCACACTTTATTTTATTTTACTGATAATAATAAAGGTTGCTTTGATATTAATTTCCAAATGGAAATGCCTTGGTATGTTTTACCTGTATCCGTGCTGCTTAGTTATAATTAACTTGTCTGGTGATTTGAGTTTCATAAATTATCATTGACTTCCAAATATATTGCCAATGAAACCAAATGTTTCTTTGAACAATCCAAGTGCTTTTCGTTAAATAATCAGAAAAAAATTGTGAAGATCAATATGAGATGGATCAAATATTGCTTGGCTCTATCAACATCATTGCTAATTTATGTCATCAATGCAAATTTAAAAGTTGTTTTGTTAGTTTATTTTGTATTGCAAGTACTTGCAGAATACCAATGCTGCACTAAATGTCTGATCCATTTACCTTTCCAACATTGATTACCTTGTAGCTTGAGTTTATTGCAAAGTTATTCTACTTCTATGAACTTTTTCTTTGTTGACTCAGATCTTTAGATGTGTATTATACCTAAACTAGATGAGACCTAAACTCAGAAATGAAAACAAAATAACATTCTGCACAGCACAAGCACAAATGGAAGGTTTGATTTTAACTCAAGGTAAGAATTGGGTGGAAGGAGATGGTGCTGGCTAATAATATGGCTAGACTTTGGTAGCATTAGTTTCTGCTTGGTGTTAAATTGAGGGACTCGGTTTGAGTTTAGTTTATTGTCACGTGTACCGAATGATAAGGTTTTGTTGCGTCAGTGGAATGACCATACATTATTACAATCGAGCCATCCACAGTGTACAGATACATGATTAAGGGGATAATGTGAATAGCATTTCGTGCAAGAAAAAGTCCAAACAATATAGTCCAAGAGTCTCCAATGAGGTAGATAATAGCTCAGGACTGCTCTCGAGTTGTCAGTTTAGTTGCCTGATAACATCTGGGAAGAAACTGTCCCTGAATCTGGAGGTGGGTGCTTCTATACCTTTTGTCTGATGAGAGCGGGGAGAAGAGGGAGTGGCCGGGGTTGCGACTCATCCTTGATTAAGTGGCTGAGATGCGACTCTTCCTTGATTAAACCTCCAGGTAAGTTCCTCACTATAACATCAATGGACAGCAACACTGACCGACCAGTTGACTAATGGACAGTAGCATTGACCAGCTGGCCAAAGGAATTAAGGGATATGGGGAAAAAGCAGGAACGGGATACTGATTTTAGATTTTAGATTTTAGACCTACTTATCCAGCTTCAATTAGTAGTTGGTTACATGAGGATATGTGGCTTTTACAAGTATATTTCTAACATAGATTGTGACTGTAGTTAATATTTTCCACCTGATGACCTGTCAATTCATCAGCCAAATATTAAAGCAATGAAAATCAAGCAGAATATTAGTTTTGTCACAAAATAATAATCAGGCGTCCCTCTAGAGAACTAGAACCATTTTATTGTAACAAATTTACATCTTAATTTCAATTTACATTTGAATAATTTACCTTCAGGATGCTATCAGATTATTTTGTGTCATGGACAACAACTTATGTCCTACGGGGCTTTGTGAATTATACTAATGGAAAATAGATTCAGCTTAATTAAGTTTGTTTTCTGTATGTGCCAGGCATTTTCCCTTTAATAATGATTTGTAAAATGCAATTGCATTTTGAACAATTTGGCTAATAACATCTTGCTTTCAATATTTTTAATTGCCGCCACTGTGCACACAATGAAGCAGTTGCTGAGGGGAAGGTAAAGGAGAGGTGGGGAAAGCTGGGGAGAGGGTGGTGGGAATAGTAGATTAGATATGGGTTACACAGAAAAGCTGGAGAAACTCAGCGGGTGCAGCAGCATCTATGGAGCGAAGGAAATAGGCAACGTTTCGGGCCGAAACCCTTCTTCAGACTGATCAGGGGTGGGGGTGGGTGGGGACAAGAAAGGGAAAAGGAGGAGTAGCCGGAAGGCTGGAGGGTGGGAGGAGACAGCAGGGGAGCTGAGGAAGGGGAGGAGACAGCAAGGACTAACAGAATTGGGAGAAGTCGATGTTCATGCCCCCGGGGTGCAGACTCCCCAAACGGAATATGAGGTGCTGTTCCTCCAATTTCCGGTGCTGCTCGCTGTGGCCATGGAGGAGACCCAGGACAGAGAGGTCGGAGGCGGAGTGGGAGGGGGAGTTGAAGTGCTGAGCCACCGGGAGGTCAGCTAGGTTATTGCGGACCGAGCGGAGGTGTTCGGCGAAACGATCGCCCAACCTCCGCTTGGTCTCACCGATATAGATCTGCTGACATCTAGAGCAGCGGACGCAATACTCACCGATAGATTAGATATGGGGACTGGAGGGGAGCAGTTAATCTGTTGCCAGCTTCTGATCCTCACTGATCCTATAGTTTTGCCATCATGTATCCATTCGAGCAGTATAGCACCTTTATAAATGCAATTTGAATCTGTTGGCAACTTTAGCTGAAGTTGTGACTGGAGAATGGTCTAGTTTAGAGATATAGCGTGGAAACAGGCCCTTCGGGTCACCGAGTCCACACCGGCCAGCGATCCCCACGCACTAACACTATCCTACATACACTAAGGACAATTATACCATGCCAATTAACCTCCAATCTTTGGAGTGTGGCAGGAAACCAAAGATCTCTGAGAAAACCCACAGGGAGAAACTACAATCTCCGTACAGACAGCACCCATAGTCGGGATCGAACCCGGGTCTCTGGAGCTGAAGGCACTGTAAGGCAGCAACTCTACCGCTGCGCCACCATGCCGATGGTGGTTTCACTGTAAGCAAACCTGTTATCAACTGGATCCTGGGCTTTCACTGAAAAGTTAGATGGAAGAGGATGTAGACAAAGTAGAGAAGAATGGAGCCCTGGCAGAAAACAAAATGATGTAAATGTGCAATTCTAATTCTGTATCCAAGCAAAGTTAATAAAACAACTAGATTAAATAACAACTAAAAAATTACACTCAACCAGGCAGTCAATGATCTTCATATGGAGTTCGTGTAAACTAAGTTCTTCACAAAGTTGGATTTATCGCTGGCATACACTCAACTGAATGTAGATCAAATGTGTCAATGTTCTTTCACCATAAATTCATATAAAGGCCTGTTGCCAATTAGCCAAGCAGAGTTAAATTATCACTTTCTATCAAATTGTCACTTTCAAAGGACGAAGTCCCACAAATCATCAGCATTCTCATTCTCGTCCTTGATAAAAGTGGAAAATATTCGAATTTTAAAGGTTCTCAAAAAGCAGCAGCATCATAAAACCCAAGAGAAAAATAATTGCTGTTTTAATCGATTCTGAAAAGGGCCTAGAGCCTTATGAGTGACACAGCCAATGATCGAGCGGGTGATGTTATCAGTTACACCATGGAATTTGGCCAGGAGAAGCTGAAACCGTTTGTGTCCTGCACTCAAGGTAAATGTGAGCACAATTATGCGTGGATTGAAAAAGAAGAATTGGCATCATTTCTGGAGTAGTTCCCCATGCATATAATGGGAAGATCTTTCACTTTAGCTCTTGGCCATGAAACCCTATAAGTCACTGTACATCTAAAGTCAGTGGTTCCAACCAAGGCAATTTCTAAAATGTAGAAATGGTGGGGTTTTGTCATCACAATACAACAATGACATAGTCATAGAGCATGGAAACAGGCCCTTTTGCCCAACTTGCCCTTGAGGACCAACTTGTCCTACCTGCCTGCATTTAAACCATATCCCACTAAACCTATCCTTTCCATTCCATCTACCTACCTAAATGTTTCTTAAATGTTGCGATAGTACCTGGCTCGATTATCTCCTCTGTCAACTAGTTCCATACACTCATCACACTTTGAGGAAAAAAAAGTTACCCCTCAGGTTCCTAGTAAATGTTTTCCCCCTCCCTTTAGACGTAGCTCCTCTGGTTTTCAATTCTCCCATTCTGGATAATAGACTCTGTTCATTTACCTAATCTATTCCTCTTATGATTTTGTACACCCTCTACAAGATCACCACTCATCCTGCTGTGTTCCAAGGAACAATGTCCTAGTCTGCTCAATCTCTCCCTATAGCTTGTAAATCTTCTTTGTCTCATTTCCAGCTTGACAACAACTTTGGCCAAAACTGAGCACAATACTCTAAATGTGGCCTCATCAATGTCTTATATAACTGTAACTTAACCTCACAACTACACTCAATACTCAATACTGATGTAGGCCAATGTGACAAAAGCCTTTTCGACCACCCTGTCTACGTGTAACACCGCTTTCAAAATACTATGTACCTGTGCTCCTCCATCTCTCTGCCCTACAACCCTACCAATCACTGTGTAGGTCCTGCCCTTGTTAGACTTCTCAAAATGCAATGCCTCATACTTCTCTGTATTAAATCCATCAACCATTCCTCAGCCTATCTGCCCAACCGATCAAGATCCTGCTGCAATTTCTGACAACCATCTTCACTATCTACAATACCACCCACATTAGTGTAATCTGCAAACTTGCTAATCATGCCTTGTTCTCATCCAAATCATTGATATAGATGACAAATGGCAATGGGCCCAGCACCGAACCCTGAGGCACACTATTAGTCACAGGCCTCCAGTCCGAAAAACAACCTTTCACTATAACACTCGGGTTTCTTCCATGAAGCCAATTTTCTATCCATTCAGCTTTCTCTCCTTGGATTCCATGTGATCTAACCTTCCAGAGCAGCCTACCAAGCAGAACCTTGTCAAATGCTGCAGAACCTTGTCAAATATTATATCCTGCTATTGATTATCAGATTTCCAAACAGAATTCAGTCATGGATCCTTTATCCAGGTGAAGATTTAATCAAAGTGCGAGGCAATGCAGATAAATACTTTTTTCATAACAAGTTTATGAGTTTACTCTTAAAGGCTGGACTGATTCAGATCAGTCTCGAAATGCGGATGCGCAACTAATGTGCAATAGAAAATTTGGATTGTCTACTAATTAAAGATATATGAAGTGAGAACGTAGATCTTAAGGTTTTGTGCAGGTGAGCCACAGAATATACATCCTTTGTAAATATGAAGGACATTCCCAGAACTTTGAATATTGGCCAGGAATGCCGAGATCTGTAAGATTTATTGTCAACATGTACAGTGTTAAGATTGCCAAACATACCCCAAACTTGGAGGTGACTAGTGCAACTATTTCAATAAGTCCATGTTGATTTTTGCCAGTGAGGCAATGACTTTTTCGTCATTACAATTGATGTGAGATTCATTGCATGTTCAGCATGTGAGATTATGTAATAATTTGTGATAATTACATTTGCATTAATCCCAAGCAGCAGCTAAATAATACAAGATAAAAAAAGATTCATATAGAGTAATTTGTACCCAATGGCTGGAGTATTTTCTCAGCTTAAATGTAGGTTGATTTAACTATATTAAATATGTAGCCTTCGTGTTTAATGAGCATTAGAAATATGATGTTGAATCCGTGTCATCAAAAAGAGCAAATGTTCAGATGAAGGTCTGAATATTAACTAGTCTTCCTGATTTGGATATTGATTGCTGCTCTGTACCTCCAACGTTTTTGTCTAGAGTTTGGATTGCCTTCCACTGAGTTTTTGAGTGCCACTTGATTTAGTTTCATTTAAAAATAAAATGCAAAGGAAAACTAGGAACTTGCTGTAAATTGCACAAAGCTCTGAGTTATAACAAAAATGGATAGCTGTACATGCACAGTGATGTCCTAGGGCAAGCAGTTCATGTCTAGCCATGAATCTATTTATATTCACACTACATGTCCTGTGCCATTCATAAAATAGAATTAGTGTAAAATTTGGGTAAACGGTGACAGGCATAGAATCACGTCCATGTTGACCTTTCTGCTCATTGAAACTAATTCCATTTGTTCACCTATGTAAATGTCTGTTTCAATGTCTCTTAAAAGTGTTAATTCTACCTGATTCCACCACCTCCTTGGGCAGTCTAGATATCAAACACTTTCTGTATAAACAGAAATCTCTTTCCTCACATCCTCTTTAAAACCTCTTCATATAGTTGTATAGTAAAATGGCACAGAAATAGATACTTTGGCCCAACTTGCCCATGCTGATCAAGATGTCCCATCGACGATACATTACTTTATCTAAGGAAGATGAGAGCCCATGGCATCAAAGGGCAGATACTAACATAGATAGCAGGTTGGCTGGATGGCAGAAGGCAAAGAGTAGCAATAAAAGGGGCCTTTTCTGGTTGGCTGCCAGTGACTAGCGGAATTTCGCAGGGCTCCGTGCAGGACCACTTCTCTTCACATTGTATATGAATGATTTGGACAAGGGGATTGAAGGCTTTGTGGGCAGTTTGTGGATGATACGAAAATAGATGGAGGGGCAGGTTGTGTAGAGAAAGCAAGGATTCTGCAGATGGATTTGGATAGGTTGAGAGAGTGGGCAGAGAAGTGGCAGATGGAATATATTGTAGCAAAGTGTGGTAATTTTGGTAGGTGGAATAAAGGCGTAGATTTTTTTCTTAAATTACTAAATGACCTGAAATGCATCTATAATTAGTGGTAGGTGCAATGGGCTTAAATTATTCACACTAGTTGTGGAATATGCTATCAAAGTAAATCACGGGAGCTAGATTTTTATTTCTTCTGTTTTTAAATTAACGGTATTTGTTTCAGCATTTGTGTAAAGGAGATTTAGATGAATGCTTCCAGGACTGATATATTTCAGCTGTGATAAAAGATCAGATGGATTGGTGTTGTCATTATTTGGAATAGAGGAGGCAAGGGAAGACTTAATTGTTGCGTATAGAATTGAGGTACTGTATATGATATTATCTTCTTAAACAAGTTTTGTTATTAGATACATGGTATCTGCTGGCAAGACTGCACTCAATTCCTATCCTTGGCCACCCTGGGCTGGTGATGTCAGGACTTTTCATCTGTCCTTATCTCCCTGATGTGGTTATGATGGTAACATAATGATTTCAGTGCAGATTATCATGACTACATTTCACATGGAGTCATAGAGTCTTACAGTGTGGAACCAGGCTCTTGTGCTGGACTTGCCCACAGCGACCAACATGTCCCATGTACACTAGCCCCATCTGCCTGCATTTAGCCCATCTATATTATTATTATAAAACTTTGATCTTGGATGTTTAGGTACTTATGTGTTTGATTGTCTTTTTTCTGTGATTCACATCTCCTCAAAAACCCGACGCGCTAACGGTGACAATTTACCTCATGATCTTGAAAATCACCTCACCTGAAAATTTGATTAACCCTTCATCAGATCATCCCTAATAAGTAACTTCCACTGATTTCAGTGTGGATTCAATTTCTGTTGTGGAATTTGAAACCCTTTGTTTGTTTTTTAATGATTACTAAACTGTTTCCTTTATAATGCAAGATCTTTTTGAACTGTATCTGTCTTAGAATTTAATATCACAGTTGACTTTTTATGCAAAACATGCAATTAATCCCTTCTTGTAGATTGTGTCATTTTTTAATTATTACAATGATAACGTTCTCATTATAAATGCAATCAGTCATCCATTTGGAGAAAATAAAGTCTATAATAGTAAGATTAAACGAGAACTTACCAGTTTGAAGTTTGATCTTTATTTTATGAGGAGGAACGTTGAGGGAATACGTGAAGAAGCCCGCGTACGACGCATGCGTGTCATCCTTCAAAGCAGCGGTGTGAGGTCACAGATACACTATAATGACATAAAATAGTAAGATTATTAAAGAGATACCAGTTTAAGATATGACCATATGAGGGTGGGAGCGGAGGGCACGTATTCCCTCAACATTCCTCCTCATAAAATAAAGATCAAACTTCAAACTGGTAAGTTCTCGTTTAATCTTACTATTTTACTTCGGAGTCACGTGAGTGACTACGTGAAGATTTCAAAGCTCTGTGACCTCATGCCGTGGAACGAGTCCATGCTTCACAACTGCCTTGGTAGTTTGGGAGAAATTGTTAATGATATTCAAAACATTCATACCAATTATTTAATGGAAATGATAAATAATATCTAATTAATTCAAATCATAACCCTGTATTCTTCATGGATAAATTATCATACCGAACTTAAAATGTTCCCCGAAAACGTTCCCATACTGCTAACTGGTTTGTTATAAAATTTCTGAAAACGTTTTCTTCGACAACCATCCTGCAATCCTGAGGATTTGGTCCATGGATACATCAAGGCGTTTTGCTGCGGATGTAGCTGCAGCCCTGGTGGAGTGAGATTTAAATATGTTAGTGTCCACTCCCGCCTATCTTAACCCATATTTCAGCCACCGCGAAATGGTCTGAATTTACACTCTACAGTACGGTTTCTTATAGCTGATTAAACGCCATTTCTTTGCCTCTGATAGCCTTAGTCCTTTCACTGTATAACAAAACGTGCTTCACTATACAGAGGCATTTGTCCTCCGGGTAGGCCATAAATTCTATGACCTGCCCCGCTGATCCTGGTCTATTTTGTTTAATAACACGGTCCTGGATCACAAAAACCAAACTTCCTGCCGCCATAGTGAAGCCATCCAGTCTTACTTTTTTGCAATAACTGGACCCTTTGCGCTGTGACTAGCGCCATCAGCATTACCATTTCTTAGTTAGTTTATCCAGATTTAATGCTGTAGCCGGCGACCAATTCCTTAGCATGGTCAGGACCACACTTACCTCCCAGATTTGTTGTATCTTGTTTTGGGTGGCTTGGTGTTAAAATTGCCTCTTAAAGTTTAACTACCAGAGGATGTGATCCCACAGACTGTCTTTCTGTTCCTTGCCACCAATAACTTGACAATGCACTTCTGGCACTATTCACAGTGCTGTAACTAAGTCCTCCATAGTGCAGGCTGGTGAGAAAACTCTAGCACCGCCGGAACATCCTTATTTCTGTGGTCCAGAAGGTTATTATGGCAGTAATTAGTCCATTTTTTAATATGACCTAAATACTGTATTTGTGTAGACCTTCTTTGTGCTGCTGTGATCATGTCCACAGTTCTTTTTGATAGCCCCATGTCCCGTAGCGAGTCTTTCAGAGTCTACAACCCAATAATTCAATATTTTCTATGGCATGGATAGCTATCCTGAGTTACTGGATGCACCAGCAACTTAGGACTATGTCTTAAAGTTATACATGGTTCCAGCATCATGTCCTGTACCACGGAAAACCCATGGTTGGGTAAGCCAATCAGGTACTAAGAAAATCCCAGATGCTGATTCCTGTTGAATTTCCCTTAGTACCCGATTGATTAGGCAGAAAAAAGGAGGAAATGCATAAATGAACCATTTCCCCCAGTGCAGTGAAAATGCATCTGTAGCTTCTGCCCCAGGATCTGGTTCCAATGATACATACCTCGGTAACTGGTGATTTAAACCTGGATGCAAATCTAATACCCGGCCTTCCATACTTTACTGTGATTTCAGCAAATACCGTTCTATCCAACATCCATTCAGTACTTTCAATAAATTTTTGTGACCTGGTGTCTGCCACTAAATTAGTATCCCTGGTAGATACGTAGCCCATAACCAAATAGTCCTTTGGACACACCATTGCCAAATTGAGTTTGCCAATTCATCACAAGATGTTGATATATTTCCACCCATATGACTTATATATGCCACCACCGAGGTATTATCTATCTGCAATCTAACATGCTGCTGTTTCATTCCTGAGTAATAAGATTTTAACCCATAAAATGCACTTAACATTTCTAAGTACTTTATACCCTTAGTGTTAAGTAGGTTAGCTTCTTGTATATTCCATCTCCCCCCACAGCTCGAGATGGTATCAGTTGTACCCCAACCAATTGCACTGGCATCTGTTTGTAATAGCACAGACGGGTTGTCAATAACTATTGGGTTGGAGCCATACTTAACATTGTGTTCCCACCATTGTAATTCTTTTATGTCTTAAATTGTTAGCTCCATTGGCCATCAAAAAATGGCCTCAATTAATTTTGAGTGCTCTAATCCTTTTGTAACTCTGTGGCTTTTCCTATTAGTAAAGTCATTAACATATTAAATGTGTTAATAGTGTCAATTTTGACTTAATTGGATGGATAATGAATCCCAGCTGTTCAAACAATTGTTTTGTGGCACCACTGCCTGACATGCCAATTCATAAATTATACCGACAATAAGTATTCATCCAATTATGCCATTACTCTATGATTTTGTTGTTGCGGCAATGCCAAAGCTGGTTTAAGAATTTTACCTCTGATGGGTATTGTATAGTAAGCATCTTTAAGATCAATACTTGCCATAAAGTAGCCTGCTGAAACTAACTCTTTAGCAGTGCTAAAAATATCCATTTTAAAATTAACATATTGCACAACATTGTGAAGTGTTGATAAATCAATAATAATACGGCAACCCCCATCTTTCTTATTTCTAATAAATATGTTTGAGACAAATTCCTGTTGTTCAGGTTTGGTTTGTTCAATTACCCCTTTAGTGAATAATCTTTGTAGTTCTATGCGGGCTTTAGCTTGTTCCCATTTAGTAAGCATGTATATTCTGTCCGGTGTATATTGTACTGGAAGGTTTTGTTTGTGTAGAAACTCTATCAGATATCCCTTAATACTTCTAAGAATATATCTGTCCATAGTTATATTACACCATGCTTCCAAATGAAGTTGCAATGTCCCTCCAACTTCCGTGCTCCCTATTAATTCTGGAGCCCCAGATTCACCTACCTCCATGGTTATCGGTGGTAACTGAGTTATTTTCTTGGTTTCACTCGTGGTTGTGGAGGGCCTTGAGGTTGAGGTTGGGGTAGATGCTGAAGTAGAAGCTTTCGCATCTCCCACAGTGGTCGTCCCGGGCCAAATATTCACCATGTCACTGACGGCCGAACCTGCTGCAGCCACTCGTACCGGTTTCCCAGCTCCACAAAAGTGGCCGCTGCTGGCTGCGCTATATCTTGCAGCTGCTCATCCTCACTCCGGTATCGGTAAGTATTATCCGGAGGCTGTTTCGCCACATCACTTTCGCAGTGATGTCTTTATTAACACTGGCAGCCATCCTGGCCCAGTCAGACCTTCAATACCCTCCTCAGAGGCGTCTGACATTTCATGCAGCCCTTATGGGAAACTGCTGTGGGACTTATATTTTTTGCCCACTGTGGCTATCCTCCAATCCCGGAGCCTGCCACTGTGGAGAAATTTACTCCAGCAACCGCTCCAGCCGACTTACATGCTCTCGGGCACTAGTTGATCGCGGGTGCTTTAATATATCAGACCGCTCCTGCCGACCTTGGTGCTCTCGGTCACTAGTCGCACGCGGTATTTCCCGCAGCCGGGCCCCATGCCTACGGGCACTGGTCGCTCCCGGCCGCCCGATATAACTATGCCGCTCCTTGTCCACATTCATGTGACTGCCACTATGAAGAAGCTCCTTTTTCCCCCGCTGTTCCCGTCCCCCGTACACACGGGCACTGGTTTGCGGGTTTTCCTCGCTCCGCCGCTGACCACACCGGTCCTGTATGTGGGTCCACCACTCCACCCGGTCCCGGTACTCCCAGGCACCTGTGCTGGCTGCTGATCATGCTGCAGCCACTCGTACCGGCTTCCTTCAGCGTGGGCTAGCGGGTCCAACGCGTGCTCAGTGCTCTTCGGCATTGACAGCTCGCTATTTTTAGAACATTGCGGAAGTGCCGTTAATGCGCCCTTTCCGCACTTCCAGCGCCTCGGACCCATCTAGTACTTTAACAAAAAGGATTAACACACATATTCTATGAAAACCCCTTTTTTGTTTTACATCATTTTCCCACATACCTATAGTAAGGGTCCGTGGTGTTGTACCCGGGTCGTCAGGAAACCCTGCTCCAGCGTCGTTATCCTATCGCTGAAGTCGGCTCCGTCCCCTGTTTTAAAACAAATTAACGGGCCCCCGGCCTCTGCTGGCTGCCTGCAATCTGCAGACTCTCCCCAGCCAGCTGCTGGTCCTATATATCCCAGCTGTGGACAGGTGTAGTGAAAAACAAAAAACTGGAGAAAATCGGGGGGTGGGGTAAGTTTGGCACAGCTATTCCCATAACGGGAATTCAGTCTGTTGCCTGTTTTCCCCCCTGCCTCTATTCCAGCGCGGTCCAGCGGGTCCAACACGTACTCAGTGCTCTCGGGCACTGACCGCTCGCCGCTATTTTTAGACCTGCGGAACCCCCATCAGTTCCGCACCTTCCAGCCCCTCAGACCCATAAATTAGTAAATGTACTAACCTACTAGTGGGGCTGTTTCCGAGTTGTCGGGAAACTGCTCCAGCGACCGTTGTCCTGGCTCTAAAGTCGGCTCCGTTCCTGTTCAAAAGAAATTAACGGGCCCCGGCCGGTGCTGGCTGTCTGCAATTCTGCAGACTCTCCCCAGCCAGCTTCATCAGCCTTCTAGATAAAAAAAAGGGTAAGTAAAGAAAAACGAAGTTCCCTTACCTGTTGCAGGTTCAATTCCTGCCGATTGGGAGGAACGTCCTTCCTCCAGCGATGACGAGTTCGAATGCGTGTAGCGATATGACATGCATGCATCGTACGCGGGCTTCTTCACGTAGTCACTCACGTGACTCCGAAGTAAAATCTATCGATAAACTTCCTACTGTTAACAATGGCAGTGCATTTCATGGCCACCCCATCCCATTTGAACAGCTGGCCATAGTTGTCTTTAAAAGCTATCACTAATTATTCTTTTCCTGGGAGAAGCTTACAAGCTAAACTTGTTTTTTTGCACTGGATGATTTCAGTGCAGATTATTATGATGATGCAAGAGACTGCAGATGCTGGAATCTTAGCTCTGGATTAACATGTTCTACCGTAAATGAGGAGAAATTATCCCCCGTATTTTACAGCATGTTAAAATTCTCAGGGAACATGGAAGGTGAATGTTCCCTGAACAGAACACTAAAGAACATTAAAGCCATCACTGTCAATATAAAACCCCATCTCTGCTCAATGCTTGTCAAAAGATGACCTAAAAAATGTTCTGAAGGTAGTCACAAAATGCTGGAGTAACTGAGTGGGACAGTCAGCATTTCTGGAGAGACCCTTCTTCAGATTGATCAAATCAAATTTCGTGCCCCTCTCAAGGATCCTTGGGATTTTAATCTTTGTTGATGACTTTCCCTCCTCAAGAAATGGGTTAGTAATTAATTTTAAGTATCTGGGATTTTTATATAGATTTAAAAAACAGGCCATTGAATGTGCAGAGAAATGATTAATGTTAATATTAGTAAAATTCCTAAACTACAACTTGTTTGTTGACTTTGAGCTCTTTCAGGTTGCACGTTTAATGATTTGCAGTAATTGATTGCAACGCAGAAGTTTGTGCTGTGCACACAACAGTGAACAGTTGTGGACGATCAATAAGATCATAAATTGAATGCTTTTTTTCATTATCATTGAAACAGTACACATTGATTTTTTTTCATCATGAAAAATGAAATACATAAATATTCCAATTTCTTAGTGACTTTCAAAAAGTGGCAGTAAATTATTTTTTTTACTCTTTATGTACTGGAAAATATCTTACTACATTATCCATGCTATCCTATCCAACTGGAAGAGAGGATTAGCCTCTCTGGATTTGGCAAGATCAGCTAAATCTGATCATTTCGTATGTACACCTTAGTCAATTTAAACCTTGTGCGAGGAATATAGCGAAGCTGAACAGCTCAACAGATGTAGCCCATTCATCTCCTTAAGCTTATTCCACCATTCAATTCCACCATGCGTGATTTGTACCTCAACGCTACTTATCATTTTTCATCCCACTCCTTAACCAGCAATAATCGATTGATCTCTGTTCAATATACTTTTGGAAGAGTTTCACATTTCCATTAGATTTTATATTAAATAAATTGTATCCTCATTTCATACATAAATTGCCCAGTTCTGATTTTATGATTACCTTCACACCAGGTGTAATGATTAATCTGTATTTCTCCACTTATTTTATTATTTTAAATATGTTGATTAAATCACCACCAATCTTCATAATTTAAAGCAACACAAACATTATTCTCGTTATCACTGGATACGGCTCGATTGTAATCATGTATAGTCTTTCTGCTGACTGGTAAACACACAACAAAAAGCTTTTCACTGTACCTCAGAACACGTGACAATAAACTAAACTAAGCTACCTCAGTTTTCATCTGAAGGTAAGGTGTTTATCTGCTGTAAGATTTTCTCTCTTCAGAACAAATCAATAATAACTTTACTACAGCCATTACACCTGGGTCCACAATGCACACAGAGTCATGATAGTAATTATTTACAAAACTGAGATATATTGTAGCTCAATACTGACGAAAGACATATGGCACTTGAGACACAAGGAACTGCAGATGCTGGGGTCTTGAGCAAAACACAAAGTGCTGGAGTAACTCAGTAGGTCATGCAACATATGTGGAGGGAATAGAAAGGCAACATTTTGGATCAAACTGAAGAAGGGTCCTGACCCATAAAGTCACCTATCATTCTCTCCACAGTTGCTGTCTGCTCCATTGAGCTATTCCAGCACTTTTTGTTTTGCTCATAAATTAAGAAGCACTTCTGTCTATTGGCATATAAATAGTCATTTTCCTTCTTTTAGGAATTCAGCCCTTCTCTAATCTTCTCTATTTAGATTCCATTAGTTTCCAGAGATTTAACTTGACAAATCAACCTTTGGCTCCATCCTGGTTCTTAGTAGATGCAAGTGTTTCATGTGTGATGATTTGTCTCTATGATATCTCCCCATCAACAATGAATGATATTATTTCTATTTTCCTTTAATCCTTCCATTGAATTTTAACTAAAATTGCCCCACAGAGCAAGCAGCAACTATATTGCACAGCAATCCAGCTGATGCATGTTCTTTTTAATTGTTGACAAATGGATGAAAGCTCAAGCTGTATATATGTCCTTTTATTTCTGTTTTGGCCAATTCCTTATCACACGAACCTTTTGCATCTTCTAGCTCCATGGATTTTTTTGTGTTTTGTGTAAGAAAGCATAGAACTAAACAAGCTGGGAGGTTTATAAAAGTCTCATGCAAGGATACACAAACGCATGAAGCAAATTTAGCGTATTTTAATTAAAGTTAATTAATTCAATACAAAGTACGTGAAGGATAAGCATGCTTTAGTCAAACTATCTTTATCCTGAGCCCATCTCTTGCAGTTTCCTCTTAACTTCCAAATAATGGTGTTGATTGAGATTGATCTTGTTGAAGTACTCTGAGTGTTTAAGTCGTCAAAATTTGGAACAGAATCGGCAGCAATGATGAGCAGTAGGTGAAAGTACTTTTCTGCAGTAAATGTATTTGCCCAAAACTGCTCACAACTTTCTCAGCATTTTAGTTATCATCCAAAACTCTACAAGTCAATGTTGGTTCCATGTTTAAAGCGTTCTTGCACTGAATTAAAGATTTTCAAGGCTTTT
This sequence comes from Leucoraja erinaceus, assembly GCF_028641065.1. Lineage (NCBI taxonomy): Eukaryota > Metazoa > Chordata > Chondrichthyes > Rajiformes > Rajidae > Leucoraja > Leucoraja erinaceus. The sequence goes on from NC_073381.1 coordinate 31,524,118, forward strand.
TGTGTCCATATTCGGTTTAAACCAGCATTTGCAGTTCTTTCTTACACTTCCCAAGGCAGTGCAGTCCACAGAATTGTATTGTCCCCAAGTGCTGGTCTTTCAGAAGGAGAGATAATCATTCCCATGAGTTGTTTTTCTAATTATTTACTTGCAATGCCACTTGCCAGTTGCCTCTGCATGTTACATGGCTAGGGATATGTACCAAGAATAAATAGTGGAGTGCGGAGGTTAGCATGCTTTGGGATCATTCTTCTGTCGGCTCTTAGATGGGGACCAAATGTGCATCTGCCCTCTATTGTAACTGCTGCTGTACTTCCCTCAATTTCATGCTAATTGATACAATTATAATTCCTACGTCTCAAACATCCCTCTTAATTATTTGAGCTCTTCAGTTCAAATATGTATCATTCTCCTTAAACTAAATTGCCACATGGCTAATGCAGGATTAATTTTTGGAAACATTTAGGAGCTCTCCAGCCACAGAAATCAATGAATCTCACATTTTTTTAATCTCAACCTGTGTTTCACCACCTGATCAAAATTCAGAATTGATCAAAATTCCCTATTTAGATGGTTCCAGCTCCAGAGAGCTTCGTTTGTTTTGACCCTGCATCAAAATTCTTGGCAGCCTGTGGGTTCCTTCGCTGTATAGAGGAAATAATTAGATGGGTCCCCTTTTAATAACTTTCTCTAAGTTTACTCCATTGCCCAATGGCCCACATTTTCCTGGAAAGTGTGTTTGTTTTTCTTGAGATTTTGTGTCACTTTACTTATTTTTAATTTGGATTGTAATTGATCATCAAATCTGTAAACAAAGGATGTCAATTGTTGTTTGTAAAGCATCAACATCATTTAACTTTCCAAACTCAATGAATCAATTATTTGGAAGCACAAGAGATGGCAGATTCTTGAGCAACACATAAACTGATAGACGAGTGCAGCATCCTCTATCAGTCAAGCAGCATCTGTGGAGGGAGGATGGATGAGGTCTCAAGTCGGGATCTATTCAAGAATAGATCTAATAATGGAAAAATCCATTCTCATTCACCTTTTACCTTGTAAAAGGAATGTAAACACATGTTATTTTGTCTTGTTCCATGTTGCCTCACAACAGCACACTAGTTTTTTTCTATGATTATCTGTGCTACTTCTGTTAGTTATGTTCCTTATTATAATGCCTGATTCACCAAATGGAAAGGAATTTGTATTTTACTTCGGAGTCATGTGAGTGACTACATGAAGAACCCGCTAGTATGCTTGCGTGTCATTATCGCTACACGCATTGCAACGAGTCATTGGGGGAGGAAGGACGTTCCTCCCAAACGGCAGGTTTTTGGAAACCTGCAACAGTAGGTAAGAAAGCTTTGTTTCTTTTTTGCTTACCTTTGTTTCCAGGAAGGCTGTGGAAAGCTGGCGGGGGAGAGCTGCTATGTAGGAGCAGGCAGCCAGCAACGGCCGGTGGCACGACGGTCTCCCTTGGCGGGAGCGGGTGCGACTTTAGCTCCAGCAGGTGTACGGGTCGCCGACAGCCGGTGGAGCACTCCGGAGCCGTCGGTCTGACGACTCGGGAAACAGCCCAGGGACCTACAGGGTAAGGAGCGCTGCATGGGTCCGTGGGGCTGAGAGACTGGAGGTAGCGGCGAGCGGTCGGTGCCCGTGAGCACCGGGTACGCGTTGGAGCTGCTGGGCCTGCGTCGCGAGCGGCCAGTTCCCCGAGAGGACTTGCACCGCGTTGGAGCACTGCAGGCCCAATTAAGGAAGGAGCGGCACAGTGGGGAGCACTGCACCGCGTTAAGACCACCTTACCTGCGGTTGCGAGCGGCCAGCTCCCCGAGCGGACTGAACTGCGTTGGAGCACCGCAGGCTAACGGTAGACGGGCGGCTCAGTGCCGTGAGCACTGCACCGCGCTTTGGAGCACCGCAGGCCAATGGCACTACAGGGAATTCAGTGCCCGTGAGCACTGCGACGCGTAGACACTGCGGGACCTGCACCTGCGAGAACATACCGCGTTTGCAGCGATGCAGGTCCAAAAAAGAGAAGAGCAAATCCTCGAGTGGGTAAGTTCCATAGCAGCACCTTATACAGGGCTGTATCTCACTTCCACAATTATAGGGAAGTGCTGGAGGAAAAGACAGACTTAGGGAGAAGGAAGCAGCACCTTTTCTTAGGGCTATAATCATGCCTCTCCCTCCAGTAGTCTCTTTTGCCAGAAGAGTGCTGGGGTCAAGTCCAGGGCAAACCCTGGACAGGTAAACAGATTTAAGAGCTATAATAATGAGGTGATGCTTTTTCTAAGTCACAAAGTACATAGAGTGCATTATTGGTCTTTTCCTGATAGAAATACAGGAATACTTATGTTGTGACTGAAGGATTTAGCAGTCCAAAAAATGTACTGACAAATTCCATTCCCATCTGGGAAGTCACATGGGATGTCTGTCTATGTTTCAGGGGGAACAACAGTACAGCTGTGAGTAAAGCTAACTGGGAAAGATCTACAAACCAGGTTAGAAACCAGCATAGACCATATGTTCTCTCTCTACTGCAGGGGCAAACATTAGCTGACACCATAGCGGTCACTTGCCACTGGGGATTGTAAATCCTTGAATGTACTAAACTAATCAATTTATGCATCTGGCTACATCCAACCGGGATTGACACGGGCCTGTGTAAACCCAAAACCTCCTAGCAATATCTTTATTTGGAGGTGACCGATCTAGAAGGTCAAGGAGTTGGACAATGAAGCCAAATTGGAGCTCATCTAAACGTCCAAACATCATCCTCAAAGGTATCGCCCCTATATCTGAAGATGTGTACACCCACAACACACGGCCTTGGGGATCCAGATGAAAACAGTAAAACCAGAAGGAAGCAAGGAGGTTGGTGCGAGAAGACATCGAATAAATAATTTTTGACACTCGTATCTTAAACAGTATCCGGGGATACACAATAGAATTTTACAACACATAATTTTCTAGTCCAGCTGATATATCGAGAGAGGAATTTGGAGGAGAACACCAAATGGATATTGGGCTGCTGATTTTTGCTGGTATTTGCTGGTATTTGCTGGTATATGGTATTTGCTGATGTTTCTACACGATATGGAACACCAGATGCCGATCTACTCGTATCCAGACATAATCACCAATTACCAAATATGTCATATGGGATACAGACACTGGACATCAGCAACGGAGGGGTTTTAGCTGCATTGTAAGGGAAGAATTATTATCTACGCATTCCCTTCCTAACAAAATAGGATATGGCGCTTGACGCATCAAACATAGATCAGATCTCGGTTTTTTGGCCAAGATCAAGCATAATATCTGTTTTTTTTTATCAGTTTAAATATCTGATATGTCCCTTATCTAGGGACCATATATTAAAAATAAATAAATAAATAAAATAATACGATATATTCGTTAAGAACGGAAACCTTTTCTATTGTTAAGTATATTTGTTTTAAGAACGAAAATGGCAAGCATTGATTCAAAGGATGCTTACTATTTTCAGTACCCATAACAGGTGACCACGGACGTTATTTTATCTAATTGGATGGCTCAGCTCTAGCAGTAAAGAGCACTACCTAATGTGTTTACATTAGCACCTAGGTTTTTTACAAAATATAACAACCAGCCACACAATGGTAATGGCTTCTTTGGATGACATACTAATTGTGCGGGAACTTAGGACGGGCTGAACAAACGGTAACAGCCACTTAACAATTATTGGAAACTAGGATTCATTGTCCATCCAATTAAATCAAAATTAAAGCCTTCAAACAAATGGGATTATTTGGGGTTCACCAATAACTCAGTTCCTCATGTCAGTAACTTTGCCAACCTTAATAAAGGCATACAGCAAAATCATTGACATGAGGATAAACCATCCATCAGACTGGTAGCAAGAATTTTGGCAACAGGTGGTACTGGGAACATGGGTTTCCAGCCACATAATTCACACCCTTACATTATAAAGATTTACAGAGGGCCAAAATATGAGCTCTTAAAATTAATGGTGATCATTTCGATAGAATGATGAAGCCATACAGAAGCCATATTGGAACTAAATGGTGGAAAGATAACATTGGGCAATGCTCCAATCCTATCATTGTCAGCAACCAGTCTATGGTCCTACATATGCATTGCTATGCACTAGGATGGTGTGTTACCAATTCCATCTCCAGCTGTGGAGGAAGATGGAATACACAGGAAGCATCATTATTACTAACACTGGGCATAACTACCTGGAAATGTTGGGTGTTTTTCATGGCCTAAAGTCATGTTGCTCTGGAATATGTTAAACAGGTTATTAGATTATAAATTAACAATACTACTGTGGTAGCACATATCAACTGTGGTAGCACATGGGTGAAAGGGAATCTACATCATGTAACAATCTGGCCAACACAATTTGGGAACCTCATCAGTAGGGGTGTTTTTAATAGTACCACACTGGCCTACCCAACCATGATTCTCGGCGGTACTGGGAATGAGATTAGAACCATGCAGCACCATCCTAAACAGACGATGAAGAATGGGGAAAACCACCCGTGCCATGAACATATAAATCGCTTAAATCGTAGAGTCTGAAAGCGCTGCTATTACATCTGGGACTGACGGCCAGAGCAATGGACATGATCACAGCGGGCCACAGACAATCAACCTAAAGACAATGTCTAAAATACATAAACTAATGGGAGATGTGTTGCAACCATAATACATCATCCAGCCTGTTTGGCAGCTTTGTTAACCGACGGGGGGCTTAGTATTAGTGACATTAACTGTGCCAGAAGTGGTCCATCTACTTACCTATGGCAAGAGAACGGAACAACAGCTTATGGAGGACAATTTTATGGGAATTCCCCAAAGACCGAGTATTCCCAAATATGGGACATCAGCATCGTCTTAACGTTGTTAAAGAACTGGGCTCCAGCTACAGCGCTGTCATTACAGGTTTTGACATTTTTTCAAAACTATCATGCTGATGGCTTAGGTCACGGCACTAAGGACTCAGTCCCTACCAAATTAAGGCAGTTCACCTGGCAACTTACACTTCTATATTCAGGAATTAGGGAACAAAACAGACAGGGGTCAGCGGGCCTTAACATAACATTTTTAGATCCTACCCTACAGATGATTGACTGTTGTGAGACATCTACAAATATACATGGAACAAACCAAGACCATCAGTGGCACAGAAGAGGAACTTTTCATCAACTACAGACAGCCTCATTAAAGAATAACAGGCCAGGCCAGCTAAATGGCTAACATAGTATTGACCAAAGTTGGTGTAAACACTAACTGGGTTAAAATCTCACTCCATCAGGCTGCAGCAACGTCGGCAGCATTTAAATTGGAGGTTCCTATGGATAAAATCCTCAGGACTGCAGGATGGCCATCGGAAAGAACATTCTAAAGATTATAACAAACCAGTAATGGAAACTGGAATTTTTTCAGAAACATTGTTAAGTTTCTATACCATAATTTACCCCAAAAAACAGGGGCTATCAATTATTATTAACTTTATGGTTATTTATATATATCATATTGATGTTTAATATGTTATCACTATTCTCCCCAAAACCAAGGCAGACGTGATGATGGACTCGTTCCACGGCTTGAATCACAGAGCTTTGAAATCTTCATGTAGTCACTCACGTGACTCCGAAGTAAAATAGTAAGATTAAACGAGAACTTACCAGTTCGAAGTTTGATCTGTATTTTATGAGGAGTAACGTTGAGGGAATACATGCCCTCCGCTCCCACCCTTGATCATAAACACGACTGGTATCTTTTCTCTAATCTTACTATGCTTAAGTCATTACAGGTATCTGTGATTCACTCCGCTGCTTTGAAGAATGACACGCAAGCGTACTAGCGGGTTCTTCATGTATTCCCTCAACGTTACTCCTCATAAAATACAGATCAAACTTCGAACTGGTAAGTTCTCGTTTAATCTTACTATTCTGCTTACAAATGCGAATGAGGCATATTGGTATTGCACACTTCATCATCTTCAAAGTCCGAAAATACTAATTATAGAAATACGAATCGAAGTAGAGCTTTTGTTTGTACCTATTGACTGAGATGATGACATAGATTGCTGCGCAGATTGATTCATGTGAACAAAGTTGTTAGTGAGAGAATCAAAGAGTGGTTATGCACCTTTTCCCAAGAAACGGGTTGGATTCTATGTAGGAGTAATTTATACAAGGCTTCATGACAGATAAGACCATAAACGAGCCAATGATCTTTGCTCTTTTAATGCTTTTTTAAAAATCTCGGTGCTTTTATAAACATGATCCTGCTGCAGAGTTCTGCTGTCATGAGCTTAGCCATGCACCCAGCATAAGTTGTGTCCATAGCCTGAAGAGAGCAAATTAAAATTATGATGACCCTGTTATTCTTGCAGCTATCAGCGATTTCCCTACATATTTGTTCCTCTAATTCTTACAGACTACTGGGGGCCTACAATCCAAACCTATTAAAGTGATCACCCCCTTATTATTTCTAAGTTCCATCCATATGGAAAAAGGAACTGAAGATACTGGTTTACAAAAAAAGACACAAAGTGCTGGAGCAACGTTACACCGGCAGTTAGATGGAACATTTTTGTAACCCGCTCAATAACCACTAAATTGTTAGCTCTGCAGCCCTGGTCATGATCACACAAGAGTTTACTCTGGGCTACCTTGAATTACCTTGAGATCAAGAAAGCAATAAGCTAGTTCGGCTCTTGCAATAAGGCAGTTGGCCTCGATATTCTAGATGCCTTCCATGACATCCCAACCACTTTTGGGATGAAGAGTTTTGAAATGCTACAGTTCTCTACATCTTCAAAAATAACAGCAACAAAGCAAACTGTGGCAATCATTGGACGGGCCATATCATCCATATGACAGCTCCCATGTGACAGCTGTCGTGCCAGCCCCTTTACAGAGTTCTTGCCCATAGCCAATGGAACCAGGGACATAAAAGAAAGCAATACAAGGATTGTATCAAATACATTTAAAAGACATTTGAACAGGCACATGGATAGGAAAGATTTATTGATCAGATGAAGGCAGATAGATCTAGTGTAGATGGGGCATTGTGGTCGGCATGGCCATGTTGAGCCGAATGGCCTGTTTCTGTGCTCCATGACTGATTCTATGACAGCCTAAAATGCAGTGTAATTCCTCCAGGAGCGCAGGATCCTTCTGCATGGAACGCAACAGGCTGGTCTGCTTTGATCAAAAAGGACTGTAACGAGTTTGATTGCAACTAATGGAATTGAGTCACCAGAGCAAGAGCACATAAGAAGGCGTCAGCATCTTCATCTGCCACAGCATCCTTCAGTTGCCCACATGATCCCCGAGTGTGCACCTCCAGGGTTTGTCTTGCCAGCCACACTCAGGCATCCAACGAAGATTGCACCAGACATTATTGAACTTGATGGTCGACCAACAGATATTATTATGGTAACTCTATTCCTATTGCAAGCTCATTAAGACAGTTCTGCCACAGGCAGGTTCAGTTAAGTGGGAAGGGAAATCAATCAGAAACAAATAAAGCAAATTTAGATTTTGAATTGCAACCGACATTCATCTTTACCGTTTAGCCTCTAAGAATTGTTTGTATTTATTCCTATGGTGTCTTCTACTGAATTATCACTGTGCTCCTTTTGCAGTAGTGATTCAATATTAAATGACTGCCATTATACAGTCTGTATCTTACTTGATTCTAGGCTATTGTATTGTTTATTGTAACTTTAATTGCCTGAAGCACGTGGACCAAACTTCACACATTGATTTCCAGCACTAACGGGTCACTAGCTCCATAGGTTTGTTACGGTGGAGTCCAAATACTGATTTTCTGCCAAGATATTAAAGTGAAGTGCTCACATATTTATTTATTTTTTTTGTCTGTGACCATTTCAAGAATTTTCTCAAATAGAAAGAAACCTTTGTGTGGGTTGTGCAACTTACATAAGGAATGAAGTTGAGAAACAGTTTCAAATGTATCAAACTCTCAAGTCATGCTGAAGGTTTAAGAAATTAGCTTTCTTGTTGAGTAACTATTCTTATTTTGTATAAAAAATGCAAAGAAGGCTTGAATCTTGAGTAAGCATGATTTTGAAAAAAAGATGAATTTAATAATGGGATCAAAAGAAAACGAGACATAAGTAACACATATCACATTCCCTCTGCCTAAGCAGGAAAGTTTAATGCGTGATCTCGGGAATGAAGATTTATTTCAAAAGACAGAAAATCATTTCTAGATTAATTGGGACGTTGACATGAAATATACCCGCATCACTCCATTGTGTAATAACTATGTGGAGCCAAAGATTTAAATGAAATATATGTACCCCCTAGCCAAATGAATAAATATAATACAAGCCTCTGTGCTGCCTTTTCTTTTATGTGAATGTGGTAGATATAGAAAATTCCAAAGGTTCATAGTCCTTTGGATAAAAGTTTCCCCTCAACTTAATCCTTTGTTGTAAGCCACTTTATTGAGAAACTGACATGTAGTTCTAGACCGTTTTGGTTCTACAGTTACACCTCCCAGAATCATGACAAACACAAAGGTATTTCATTTGTCCTGAACAAGTTTTGTTCTATTTATGAAATTCTTCTGAACATGAGGAAGTATAACCTGGATTACCTTTTCTCTCCCTTGGAACTATTCCCTCATCCCAGAAATCAAAATGTAGTGAATATTTATTTAACTCGTTCTAAGAGCAGGTAACGCTCAAAGCCATGAGCGGTGCAATAAAAATAGGATCAAAAGAAGGCTGGATATAAGTAACAATTATAACATTACTACTACTTATGCAGCAATTTATACGGTGGCACAGCTAGTAGAGCCAATGCCTCATGGTGCCAGAGACCAGTATGCTGTCTGTGTGGAGTTTGTACGTTCTCCCTGTAACCCAGTGAATTTCCTCCTGGTGCTCTGGTTTCCTCCCACATCCCAAAGATATGCGAGTTAGTAGGTTAATCGGCCTCTCTAAATAGCCTCTGGTGTGTGAGGATTGATAGTCGGCGTAGACTCAGTGGGCCAAAGGGCCTGTTTCCATTCTGCATCTCAAAACTAAATGAATAAGGAGAACCTGTTTCCAGTGTCAGCAGGATCTATAACAAGATGAGGCACTTTTCATGGGGTTTAGAGATTGAGTTGGTCTGATCTGATAATGACTGTATGGTGGAATCAGATGCAGTAATAACTTTCAAATAGGACTGGATCAATGCTTGAGGGGGCGTCTTACATGGCAATAGTGAATAAATAGTAAGATTAAATGAGAACTTACCAGTTCGAAGTTTGATCTGTATTTTATGAGGAGTAACGTTGAGGGAATACATGAAGAGCCCGCCAGTACGCTTGCGTGTCATTCTTCAAAGCAGCGGAGTGAATCACAGATACCTGTAATGACTTAAGCATAGTAAGATTAGAGAAAAGATACCAGTCGTGTTTATGATCAAGGGTGGGAGCGGAGGGCATGTATTCCCTCAACGTTACTCCTCATAAAATACAGATCAAACTTCGAACTGGTAAGTTCTCGTTTAATCTTACTATTTTACTTCGGAGTCACGTGAGTGACTACATGAAGATTTCAAAGCTCTGTGATTCAAGCCGTGGAACGAGTCCATCATCACGTCTGCCTTGGTTTTGGGGTGAATAATGATAACATATTAAACATCAATATGATATATATGAATAACCATAAAGTTAATAATAATTGATAGCCCCTGTTTTTTGGGGTAAATTATGGTATAGAAACTTAACAATGTTTCTGAAAAAATTCCAGTTTCCATTACTGGTTTGTATAATCTTTAGAATGTTCTTTCCGATGGCCATCCTGCAGTCCTGAGGATTTTATCCATAGGAAACCTCCAATTTAAATGCTGCCGACGTAGCTGCAGCCTGGTGGAGTGAGATTTTAACCCAGTTAGTGTTTACACCAACTTTGGTCAATACTATGTTAGCCATTTAGCTGGCCTGGCCTGTTATTCTTTAATGAGGCTGTCTGTAGTTGATGAAAACTTCCTCTTCTGTGCCACTGATGGTCTTGGTTTGTTCCATGTATATTTGTAGATGTCTCACAACACAGTCAATCATCTGTAGGGTAGGCTCTAAAAATGTTATTTTAAGGCCCGCTGACCCCTGTCTGTTTAGTTCCCTAATTCCTGAATATAGAAATGTAAGTTGCCAGGTGAACTGCCTTAATTTGGTAGGGACTGAGTCATTAGTGCCGTGACCTAAGCCATCAGCATGATAGTTTTGAAAAAATGTCAAAATCTGTAATGACAGCGATGTGGCTGGAGCCCAGTTCTTTAACAACGTTAAGACGATGCTGATGTCCCATATTTGGGAATACCCGGTCTTTGGGGAATTCCCATAAAATTGTCCTCCATAAGCTGTTGTTCTGTTCTCTTGCCATAGGTAAGTAGATGGGCCACTTCTGGCACAGTTGATGTCACTAATACTAAGCCCCTGTAGGTTAACAAAGCTGCCAAACAGGCTGGATGATGTATTATGGTTGCAACACATCTCCCATTAGTTTATGTATTTTAGACATTGTCTTTAGGTTGATTGTCTGTGGCCCGCTGTGATCATGTCCATTGCTCTGGCCGTCAGTCCCAGATGTAATAGCGGCGCTTTCAGACTCTATGATTTAAGTGATTTATATGTTCATGGCACGAGTGGTTTTCCCCATTCTTCATCATCTGTTTAGGATGGTGCTGCATGGTTCTAATCTCATTCCCAGTACCACCGAGAACCATGGTTGGGTAGGTCAGTGGGGTACTATTAAAAACACCCCTACTGATGAGGTTGCCAAATTGTGTTGGCCAGATTGTTACATGATGTAGATTCCCTTTCACCCATGTGCTACCACAGTTGATATGTGCTACCACAGTAGTATTGTTAATTTATAATCTAATAACCTGTTTAACATATTCCAGAGCAACATGACTTTAGGCCATGAAAAACACCCAACATTTCCAGGTAGTTATGCCCAGTGTTAGTAATAATGATGCTTCCTGTGTATTCCATCTTCCTCCACAGCTGGAGATGGAATTGGTAACACACCATCCTAGTGCATAGCAATGCATATGTAGGACCATAGACTGGTTGCTGACAATGATAGGATTGGAGCAATGCCCAATGTTATCTTTCCACCATTTAGTTCCAATATGGCTTCTGTATGGCTTCATCATTCTATCGAAATGATCACCATTAATTTTAAGAGCTCATATTTTGGCCCTCTGTAATCTTTATAATGTAAGGGTCTGAATTATGTGGCTGGAACCCATATTCCCAGTACCACCTATTGCCAATTCTTGCTACCAGTCTGATGGATGGTTTATCCTCATGTCAATGATTTTGCTGTATGCCTTTGTTAAGGTTGTAACCTCTGTTGGCAAAGTTACTGACATGAGGAACTGAGTTATTGGTGAACCCCAAATAATCCCTTTAGTTTGAAGGCTTTAATTTTGATTTAATTGGATGGATAATGAATCCTAGTTTCCAATAATTGTTAAGTGGCTGTTACCGTTTGTTCAGCCCGTCCTAAGTTTCCGCACAATTAGTATGTCATCCAAAGAAGCCATTACCATTGTGTGGCTGGTTGTTATATTTTGTAAATAACCTAGGTGCTAATATAAACACATTAGGTAGTGCTCTATAAACTGCTAGAGCTGAGCCATCCAATTAGATAAAATAACGTCCGTGGTCACCTGTTATGGGTACTGAAAATAGTAAGCATCCTTTGAATCAATGCTTACCATTTTCGTTCTTAAAACGAATATACTTTACAATAGAAAAGGTTTCCGTTCTTAACGAATATATCGTATTATTTTATTTATTTATTGATTTATTTATTAATATATGGTCCCTAGATAAGGGACATATCAGATATCTGAACTGATAAAAACCCAGATATTATGCTTGATCTTGGCCAAAAAGCCGAGATCTGATCTATGTTTGATGCGTCAAGCGCCATATCCTATTTTGTTAGGAAGGGAATGCGTAGATAATAATTCTTCCCTTACAATGCAGCTAAAACCCCTCTGTTGCTGATGTCCAGTGTCTGTATCCCATATGACATATTTGGTAATTGGTGATTATGTCTGGATACGAGTAGATCGACATCTGGTGTTCGATATCGTGTAGAAACATCAGCAAATACTATAGCCCAATATCCCTCTCTCGATATATCAGCTGGACTAGAAGATTATGTGTTGTAAAATTCTATTGTGTATCCCCGGATACTGTTTAAGATACGAGTGTCAAAAAATTATTTATTCGATGTCTTCTCACACCAACCTCCTTGCTTCCTTCTGGTTTTACTGTTTTCATCTGGATCCCCGAGGCCGTGTGTTGTGGGTGTACACATCTTCAGATATAGGGGCGATACCTTTGAGGATGATGTTTGGACGTTTAGATGAGCTCCAATTTGGCTTCATTGTCCAACTCCTTGACCTTCTAGATCGATCACCTCCAAATAAAAAGATATTGCTAGGAGGTTTTGGGTTTACACAGGCCCGTGTCAATCCCGGTTGGATGTAGCCAGATGCATAAATTGATTAGTTTAGTACATTCAGGGATTTACAATCCCCAGTGGCAAGTGACCGCTATGGTGTCAGCTAATGTTTGCCCCTGCAGTAGAGAGAGAACATATGGTCTATGCTGGCTTCTAACCTGGTTTGTAGATCTTTCCCAGTTAGCTTTACTCACAGCTGTACTGTTGTTCCCCCTGAAACATAGACAGACATCCCATGTGACTTCCCAGATGGGAATGGAATTTGTCAGTAAATTTATGGACTGCTAAATCCTTCAGTCACAACATAAGTATTCCTGTATTTCTATCAGGAAAGGACCAATAATGCACTCTATGTACTTTGTGACTAGAAAAAGCATCACCTCATTATTACAGTTCTTACATCTGTTTACCTGTCCAGGGTTTGCCCTAGACTTGACCCCAGCACTCTTCTGACAAAAGAGTCTACTGGAGGGAGAGAAGCATGATTATAGCCCTATAGAAAAGGTGCTGCTTCCTTCTCCCTAAGTCTGTCTTTTCCTCCAGCACTTCCCTATAATAGTAGAAGTGAGCTACAGCCCTGTATAAGGTGCTGCTATGGGACTTACCCACTCGAGGATTAGTTCTTCTTTTTTGGACCTGCATCGCTACAAACGCGGTATGTTCTCGCAGGTGCAGGTCCCCAAAGCGCGGTGCAGTGCTCACGGCACTGAGCCGCCCGTACTACCGTTAGCCTGCGGTGCTCCAACGCGGTTCAGTCCTCTCGGAGAGCTGGCTGCTCGCAACTGCAGGTATGTTGGTTTTGACGCGGTGCAGTGCTCTGCACTGAGCCGCTCCTTTCCCACGTGGGCCTGCGGTGCTCCAATGCGGTGCAGTCCTCTCGGGGAACTGGCCGCTCGCAACCGCAGGTATGGTGGTAATGCGGTGCAGTGCTCCCCACTGTGCCGCTGCTTTCCTCACTTGGGCCCGCAGTGCTCCAACGCGGTGCAGTCCTCTCGGGGAACTGGCCGCTCGCGACGCAGGCCCAGCAGCTCCAACGCGTACCCGGTGCTCACGGGTACCGACCGCTCGCTGCTATTTTTATTCCTCAGCCCTACGGACCCATGTAGCGCTCCTTACCCTGTAGGTCCTTGGGCTGTTTTCCGAGTTGTCAAACTGACGGCTCCCAAGTGCTCCACCGGTTGTCGGCGACCCGTACCCTTGCTGGAGCTGAAGTCGCACCGGCTCCCGCCAAGGGAGATTGTCGTGCCACCGGCCGTTGCTGGCTGCCTGCTCCTATATAGTAGGTCTCCCCCGCCAGCTTTCCACAGCCTTCCTGTAAACAAAGGTAAGTAAAAAAGAAACAAAGTTCTCTTACCTACTGTTGCAGGTTTCCAAACCTGCTGTTTGGGAGGAACGTCCTTCCTCCCCCAATGACTCGTTGCAATGCGTGTAGCGATAAAGACATGCAAGCGTACTGGCAGGCTCTTCATGTAGTCACTCACGTGACTCCGAAGTAAAATAGGGATTGATGTGGTAATTCTATCAATAACCTAGGACTGGTGCAATAGGCTAAATGGATCACTCCTCTTCTGTATTTTAGTCTACTGTGTAAGGGAAATGCTTTTAATTTTGGGTTATAAGTGCCACTTCTGACTTGTTTACAAACTCTTGATGAAAAAATAAATGGGATAAGGTTATTTAGGCAATTCTATTTGAAATTCTGAATGTGGCAATTCTGAATTGGTTCCTGGATGTTCTTTTCTTTACTCTAGAAAATCATGTTGTGTGTGAACACACATACTTGTAGGAGAAATGAAACTTGAAAATACTTTAATACCTGTACAAGAGAACAGAAAATTATGCAGGACAAAATCAATAATCATTAACGAACAGAGCAGACCATTCAAAGACCTAAAATGGGTTGGAAATGAAAGGGTATGGCTTGCAAATGTGGCTTAAGGGCCTTTTTCCTTGCTGAATGACTGTGACATTGGAAGGAAAAGGATTGTGCTTCTGTAATATAATAATAATAACTTTATTTCTAGAGCACTTTAAAACAACCACAGTTGCAACAAAGTGCTGTACATGACTGATCATGGACAAGAAATTATTACATGACAATACAAACATTAAACAAAAGAGTAAAAACAATAAAAATTAAAAACATTAAAAGCACTAAAAACAGGAGCAAAGTCTCAAGCAGTGATAAAAGCTAAGGAATATAAATGTGTTTTAATACTGGTTTTGAAGATGTGTGTAGCGTGAATATACAATGCATTCATAAAGTATTCAGACCCCTTCAATTTTTCCACATTTTGTTACGTTACAGCCTTCTGTTAAAATGGATTAAATTCTTTTTGTTTTATCATCAATCTATACACAATTCCCCAGAATGAAGAAGCAAAAACAGGTGTTTAGAAATTTTTGCAAAGTAATTAAAAATAACTGAAATATCACATTTGCATAAGTATTCAGACCCTTTGCTATGACACTCAAAATTGAGCTTCGGTTCATCCTTTTTCCATTTATTATCCTTGAGATGTTTCTACAACTTGATTGGAGCCCACCAGTGGTAAATTAAATTGATTGGACATGATTTGGAAAGGCACACACCTGTTTATATAAGGTCCCATAGTTGACAGTGCATGTCAGAACGAAAACCAAGCCATGAAGACGAAGGATTTGTCCATAGAGATGGGATTGTGTCGAGACACAGATGGGAGAAGGGTATAAAACAATTTTTGCAGCATTGCAGGTCCCGAAGAGCACAGTGGCCTCCGTCATTGTAAGAAATTGGGAACCTCCAGGACTCTTCAGAGGGCTGGCAATCAGGGGGGAAGGGCCTTTGTCAGGGAGGTGATGAAGAACCCAATGGTCATTCTGACAGAGCTCCAGAGTTCCTCTGTGGAGATGGGAGAACCACTCCTCGGTAAAAAGCACATGACAGCCCGCTTAGAGTTTGCCAAAAGGCACCTAAAGGTCTCTCAGACCATGAGAAACAAGATTCTCTGGTCTGATTAAACCAAGATTGAACTCTTTGGCCTGAAGGAAACCAGGCACCGCTCATCACCTGGCCAATACCATACCTACAGTGAAGCATAGTGGTGGCAGTGTAAATACGCTTTTCTCAAGCTCATCCCACTAGTCCAGTTCAGTGAAAAAATACTGAGTCAAGCACTGGAACACCTAAATTTTATTTTTAGATTGAACAGCAAATTCCCCTATACGATATCTAAACCATCGCGGATTCAATCCTTGTCTCTGCCTGTCCAAGCTCTTCAGCCCTATGCAAGCAGACACAATCTAAAAGGACACTCAGTTCCAAGCATTCCTCCAGAAGAATCAACACCGATCCAAGATGGAGCCACCTTTTATAGGTCCACGAACATTGAGCGGCCAAATTACATAGGGGTGGTCACTTTACAGTCCAATCAAACATATTAATTACATCAATACATTATTGACAGTTCCCCAAACCAATTACAGAGTCTCCCATACATTGTTTCTTGGAGAAGCTTCTGGAAGGAAGCTAACTAACTGAACAATGCAACATTTACCCTGGAACTCAAAACAATGCTGCCAGATCTTAACACTTTGGCTAATCAACAACAGCGGGGTAACTGTCTTGCAAAATTATTTACATTATTTACAATTCCTTTGCAGCAATCCAATCATTTAAATGCATTTAAGTTTATTTACGGAGTTTTATTACATATTATTAATTAAGGGGAAATGAGGAGAACACCTGGATCTTTCAATATCCTGCATATCAATCTGATGCTCAGATTGGTCGGCGTCATCCACAGCCTGTAAATTTCCACTGACAAAGGTTAAGCAATTCTGACAAATGCAGGGATCCTCCATTTAATGGTGTCTTTAATTTGGTCAATATTAACAGCAGCATCATGTTGTGGGAATGTTTTTCAGTGGCAGTAACTGGGAGACTAGCCAGGATCGAGGGAAAGATGAATGGAACAAAGTACAGGGAGATCCTTGATGAAAACCTGCTCCAGAGCATTCTGGACCTCAGACTGGGGCGGAGGTTCACCTTCAACAGCCCAATGACCATAAGCACACAGCTAAGATAATGCAGGAGTTGTTTTGTGACAAGTCTTTGAATGTCCTCGAGTGGCCCAGCCAGAACCTGGACTTGAACCCGATCGAACATCTCTGGAGGGACAGAAAATATCTGGGCATCGACGCTCCCCATTCAACCTGACAGAGCTTGAGAGGATCTGCAGAGAAGAATGGGAGAAATTACCCAGATACAGGTGTGCCAAGCTTGGAGCGTCACACCCAAAAAGACTTGAGGCTGTAATCTCTGCCAAAGGTGCCTCTCATGCTGAGGATAGGGTCTTAACACCATGTAAAATGATATTTCAGTGATTTATTTTTATTTTATTTTATTTTTAATTACTTTGCATAAATTTTAAACACCTGTTTTCGTTTTTTTATTATGGGGTATTGTGTGTTGATTGAAGATTTAAAAAAATGTAATCCATTTTAGAATAAGGCTGTAACGTAACAAAATGTGGAAAAAGTGAAGAAGTCTGAATACTTTCTGAATGCACTGTACATAGTTAGGAAAGTGTCAAAAGGCAGGACCTCGAGTGTGGTTATATCCGGATTGCTGCCAGTGACGTGAGCTAGTGAGTGCAGGAATAGAGGATAAATCTGATGAATACAAGGTTGAGGAGCTGGTATAGGGAGTGGTGGCTCAGGTTTGTTTTAGTCATTGGGATCCCTTCTAATGCGACGGTAACCTGTGAAAGAGGGACAGATTGGACCTAAACAGGAAGGGGCCCAGTAACCTGGGGGGAGGTTTACTAATGCTACTCAAAAAGGTTTGAACTAGATTAGCAATGGAAAGGGTCCCTGAACAGAAAGGGATCAGAAAGTGGGCAATTGCAGTAGTTAAAGAGAGGAAGATCAGCAGGCAGGACAGACAGATGTGCAATAAAGGTAGAAGAGAGACTTGTGGCTTCAACTTTATTTATTTCAATGCTAGAGGGATAAAGGATAAAGCATATGAACTCTGGGCATGGTTTCTCTTAGAGGATTGGGATCTTATGGCCAGAACAGAAACATGGCTGTGAGAAGGGCAGGGCTGGTGCTACAGGTGTGGTAGAGACGCAGGTAAAAGTGGAGTGAGGAAGTATTTTTGATCAGGGGAGGTCATAAATATAGTGGTCAGAAAAGACATTCTTCTGGGATTATAGAAACATAGGAACATAGACAATAGAAGCAGGAATAGGCCATTCGGCCCTTCGAGCCTGCACCGCCATTCAATATGATCATGGCTGATCATCCAACTCAGTATCCTCTACCTGCCTTCTCTCCATACCCCCTGATCCCTTTAGCCACAAGGGCCACATCTAACTCCCTCTTAAATATAGCCAATGAACTGTCCTCAACTAACTTCTGTGGCAGAGAATTCCACAGATTCATCATTCTCTGTGTGAAAAATGTTTTTTTCATCTTGGTCCGAAAAGACTTCCCCCCTTATCCTTAATGTGACCCCTTGTTCTGGACTTCCCCAATTTATTTTCCAGTGAGGCTGTATGGGAGAACAGTAATAGAAAGGGAATGATCACTTTGATGGTTGACTGTATTATAGGCCTACCTTAGTAAATTATGGGAATTACAGAAAATGAATGGAACAGTTACAGAAAAAGGTCTCGACCCGAAATGTCACCCATTCCTTCTCTCCAGTGATGCTGCCTGTCCTGCTGAGTTATTCCAGCATTTTGAGTCTAGCTTCGATTTAAACCAGCATTTAAAGTCTCTCACTAATGGGGAAAGAGTCCGTTTCCATGTGGAATCTTTCCATGACTATATACTTAAATAGGCTCAAATGATTTAAAAACAATTACAAAAATGTAATTATAACACCTTAAAGTCCCAGATATTTAATCAACAAAATAAAATAAAGAGAAATAAATAAATTGCATTGCTGCACTTGGATGACCCCATAGTCCATAGTGGAGAGGGATGCCAAATGTATTGGCTATGACCTCCAGCTTGCCTCTGACTTCTGCATCAATGTGCAACAGCAGAAGTCAAAGTTGAGCTGAACAACCAGCAGGAGATGGCCAGTGGTTCTCCATGGAGCATTTTGCCTTGGCTCAACTGGCTGATTTACACGAAACGCTAAACACACACTAGACAGAATCCTAGTCTTCAGTCAGACCACAGAAGTTGTTTGGCCCATGCCATGATATGTCCTTCCACGATTGCTCATTATTCACGGTCTAGCCTGCTCTTGTTTGTGGCTATCTTGTATGGCCAAGTTGACATAAAAATGTGTTCAAGGGGGTTAGTCGAGGGGGATAAAGCAACAAGTGTAGCATTTCCTGCAGTTGCAAGGGAAAGTACCCGGGGAGCGGGTGGCTAGGGTGGGAAGGGACGAATTGATCAGGGAGTTACGGAGGAAATGGCCTCTGTGGAAAGCAGAAAGAGGAGGCGATGGGAAGATGTGGCCAGTGGTGGGATCCCGTTGGACGTTGTGAAAATTTCAGAGGATTATATGTTGTATGCAACAGCTGATGGGCAAGATGGTGAGGACAATGGGGACTCTGTCCCCCCTTTACTCCATCAAAGGACCCAAGTGGTCTTTCCTGGCGAGGCAGAGGTTCACCTGCCCCTCCTCCAACTTCATCTGCTGCATCCGTTGTTCCAGGTGTCAACTTTTCTACATTGGCGAGACCAAGCCCCGGCTTAGTGATCGCTTCGCCCAATACCTCCACTCAGTTTGCACTAACCAACCTGATCTCACGGTGGCTCAGCACTTCAACTCCCCCTCCCATTCTGAAACCTACCTTTCTGACCTGGGCCTCCTCCATTGCCACAGTGAGGTCCAGCACAAATTGGAGGAGCAGCACCTCATATTTTGCTTAGGTAGTTTACACCCCAGCGATATGAACATTGACTTATCTTATTTCAGATAGTCCTTGCTTTCTCCCTCCTTCCCCTCCCCAGCTTTCCCCGCAGACGGACTGTTGACGAGAACCTATCCATATTCTCCAGAGATGCTGCCTGACCTGCTGAGTTACTCCAACAATGTGTGTCCTTTTGTATATCAACCAGGATTTGCAGTTCCTTGTTTCTACTAACTAGATCTGGTCTTTCTTTCAGCGACACGATTAGTAGTCAAATAACATTGTATTTGTGCCAATTTCAAGTCACCTTTAAGTACTCAATATTCATTTCAGATTATATTTTCCAAACATCATTGCCATATGTTCCTCACCACCTTCTTTCCAGAATGAAAAGTCCAAGGCATTATACTGTACCATTTTCATAGAATATCAATGCAGTTAGAATTATAGAATGATACATCATCAGAAGGAGGTTACTCCATTTATCGTGCCTGCATTGTACTGAGAAAGATCTATACAATTCCCTGTTTTTTCTCTATCGCCCTGATTTTTTTCCCCTTTGTAGGTAGTAATCCAATTTCCTTTTAAATGTAACTATTGTATCTGCATCCAGCACCCTTTCAGGAAGTGCATTCCAATCACAGCAATTCATGGCGGTTTTCTTAATACATTTTTTTGTAGAGCAGAGGGGATGGAAGTGAATGCTATCTAAATTTTTTTCCTGAAGTGTATTAATCAGACCAGTACTGAGTACTCTAACCTTCACTCACTGAGTGTCTTGATTCCAGCTCCACCTCCCTTGTTTTCTAAACCCAGCCTATGAAGGCATATGTTCCATTTAAACAGCTCTCCCACCAACTTCAGTCATCTGCGCGCATATGCTTCAAAATTCCTTTGTTCCGCTAATCTAATTAGTATCCTGCCTTTTATCATGTACTCCACTAAGTGGGACCGACCCGTTGGGTCCCATTCACCACGGGAGGTTTTGTGATGGGGAAAGGTGTGGGGTGGGAAGTGAGGTGGGAGGGGTTTGTGGGGGGGGGGGGGGGGGGGGGGAGGGGAGGAGGAGGAGAGAGAGAGATATGGGGAGGGAGGGGGTGTGTGTGGGGGGAGGAAGAATGTGGAAGGAGGGGTGGTTTGGGGGAGGCGTGTGTGTGGGAGGGGAGGTGTGTGTGTGGGCGAGGGCTATGTGTGGGCAGGGAGGGTTGTGGGAAGGGTTGGTTGTGGATAGGGGGGGTGTTGTTGGGGGGGGCGGGCTGTGGGGAGGGAGGGGAGAGGTGGGAGAGTGGGCGGTTGTGTGGGGCAGGGGGTGTGGTGTTGTGGAGGGGACATTGTTGGGAGGGCATTGTGGGGGGGATGTAGGGGGGTTGTGAGGGCATGGAGATGTGTGGAGGGGTTTGTGTGCGAGAGGGGTTGTGGGGATCAAGGGGTTGTGGGGGGGAGGGGTGTGTGAGAGGGGTATGTTGTGGGGGAAGGAGTGTATGGGCAGCAGGTGTGTGGGGGAAGGAGTGTGTGGGGGGGGGGTGTGTGTGGGGGTAGGGTGGGTGTGTGGGGGGGGGTGTGTGTGTGTGTGTGTGTGTGTGTGTGTGTGTGTGTGGGAGGGGGAGGGGTGTGGGGGCAGGGGAGGCGAGAGCTCGGAGAAAAGACGGGGAAGAGCCATAGGCGAGAGTGTGGCATCACCGGGGGGGGGGGGGGGGGGGGGGCAGGAGCCAGCGAGGGGGACCAAAGGCGAAGGGGTTGGCAGTGCAATGGGGACTCACAGCAGTCATTTGTCGCTGGCCACTTCACTTGCCGCTTCGCTGGCCAATTTGCTGGCAACTTTGCTGGCCGCTGGCCACTTCGCTGTTCATTCTCCTCCACCGGGATCAGAGTCCCCGCTTTCTATTTGGTGACATCGGCGCCATCTCTGACTCCGCGCCAGACTAGGTTGGGCTGGGCTGGGCCGGGCAGGGCTGGGCTGTTTCCGGTCCCTCCCTCCGAAAATTGTGTTCGGTTGGAGACCTCCGCAGCTGCAGTAAAGACGCAACGGCGCAGGAAGGGGCGGACCATGCGGTTTTAAAGATTTTTAAACCTTGATAACTCTTACCAGCTTCCACCAATCGAGATTAAACTTGGTGCAATCGCAGCACAGGAGAACAGTGAGTAAGCTGGCGAAAGATTGCAGCACTATCACGTACCGTTTTTGCGCAATTAGAATGACCGCCAAACCGGCAGATTACAAAATCAGAGTTTTAGTTATACACCAGACCAAGTGGGGCCCGTTGGGTCCCAGCATCACATGGGAGGGCTGGTCTCCCAACGTAATATTCCACTTTTACACCAATTCCAAAATTGGTGACCAGTGGGGGAGGGGGGCGGCTCTGCAGCGCTAGTGTGGGTGTTGTGGGCTGTCGGGACTGGTTTCCAGATGGCTAGTTTGGACATTGTGGGCCAAGTGGATTCTTGGGCTGGCGGCTCAGTAACTCAAGCCTATTGTGCTGGCAGCTCACTCACAGCTGGTTGGCTGGCAGTTGACTCACAGTTATTCCTTGAAATTCCATTTCAAGCTGAGTGCAAGGGCACCAAATTCAAGTGCAGTTTCTTACCGCTTCAAACAGGGTGCAGGGCCATCAAATTGAAGTGCAGTTTCATACCATTTCAAGCTGAGTGCAAGGCCACTAAAGTCAATGAGTCATGACCTCTCCCTTATCCATCATTCAGAGACTGAGCCACGGCCACACTTCTGTGTTTTATAGACCCTCCCCCCTCCAGGTGCGAGGCCTTCATGGCGTGATTGACAGGAGAGAAAATCTCAACCTGTGGCAACACAGCTTTAGCATTTCCAAAGCACGGGCAACACAGCTTTAGCATTTCCAAAGCACAGGCAACACAGCTTTAGCATTTCCAAAGCACAGGCAACACAGCTTTAGCATTTCCAAAGCACAGGCAACACAGCTTTAAAGCATTTCCAAAGCACAGGCAACACAGCTTTAGCATTTCCAAAGCACAGGCAACACAGCTTTAGCATTTCCAAAGCACAGGCAACACAGCTTTAGCATTTCCAAAGCACAGGCAACACAGCTTTAGCATTTCCAAAGCACAGGCAACACAGCTTTAGCATTTCCAAAGCACAGGCAACACAGCTTTAGCATTTCCAAAGCACAGGCAACACAGCTTTAGCATTTCCAAAGCACAGGCAACACAGCTTTAGCATTTCCAAAGCACAGGCAACACAGCTTTAGCATTTCCAAAGCACAGGCAACACAGCTTTAGCATTTCCAAAGCACAGGCAACACAGCTTTAGCATTTCCAAAGCACAGGCAACACAGCTTTAGCATTTCCAAAGCACAGGCAACACAGCTTTAGCATTTCCAAAGCACAGGCAACACAGCTTTAGCATTTCCAAAGCACAGGCAACACAGCTTTAGCATTTCCAAAGCACTGGCAACACAGCTTTAGCATTTCCAAAGCACAGGCAACACAGCTTTAGCATTTCCAAAGCACAGGCAACACAGCTTTAGCATTTCCAAAGCACAGGCAACACAGCTTTAGCATTTCCAAAGCACAGGCAACACAGCTTTAGCATTTCCAAAGCACAGGCAACACAGCTTTAGCATATCCAAAGCAAGGGCAACACAGCTTTAGCATTTCCAAAGCAAGGGCAACACAGCTTTAGCATTTCCAAACTATATTTTCAAATCACATTAAGGGCACTGACAGGTCAGTAAAACCACTCACAGTTTAGTAGACATGTGTTCAGTATTATTCACAACTCAGACTATCAGAACTGAACAAGGAGGAGGACACAAATGCAGGCTCAGACACAGGGCAGATCAGTCTTCAGAGTTTAATAGGTCCAAGTCGGTACACAGGTAAGCAAAACAGAGGCAACAGTACAATCTAGGAGCAGGCAAAAAACAGAGGTCGAAAAACAGGCAATGGTCAAGGTCACAAGATTTCTAGAGCTGGAACGAGGTGATACCAAGTAGCATACACAACGAACTGGCAATGAGAACTAAAACACAAAGGGCTTAAATACAGACTAGCAGGGGATAACGAGACACAGGTGAAACACATCAGGGCGGGGCCAATAATCACATGAGGGTAAACGACCTGACAGAAAATGGGACCTGAAACAAGAGGAGATGCGAGACACCAAAAATAAAACATGAATGCACACTCTAGTACTTAAAAACAATTAGAAACAGAAACTAGATCAAACCCGAGACCTAACACAGACTGAGAGACGTGACCCTCTCGCTACCCCATCTTGCAGATACTGACTGAGGCACTCAACACTTCCGGGTATTAAGTCCCTCCGGAAGGAGCATAGCCTTCATGAGCGAGAATCTCTACATTTTTTAAACACTAATAACTCTTTTATGTTTCATCGATGGGAAGAATCCTCTTGTCCTGCGCAGCGGAGGGGACCTTGAGTTAGATGGCCAAAAATCATAGCCGTAAGTGGCAGCATTTTTTCTAAAATCAATATACAGAACAACGGGAAGTGGTCAACATCAGGCTTTTAATAATATAGATAGCATAGAATAGAATAGCTTATTCTTCTTGCGTATGGCGTGCACAGCCTAAAGTTGTACTATTTGTTCTATTTGATTTTATTTGAATGTGCACGCTGGGTTGATATCAATTGTCCACACAAGGCGGACCACGTGAAGGTTGTAATCTGCCACCCAGGATAGATAGATAGATAGATAGATAGCTAGATAGATAGATTCATTCCTGTTTTCCTGCCCTTCCCCAAATGCGCTACCTTACAGTTATCCAGAGCAAGCTATGTTTGTGGCCACCTAACTGGTACATTGATAGTTTCCTGCTTGTGTTCACATTATCAACCACACTAGTTTTAGTATTATCTCTGCATACTTCATAGACACGATCCATATATTTAAGAATAGATCATTGCTCTGCAAATCCAAATGCCTTAGTACTAATACAAAGTGCTGGAGGAAGTCAATTGTCAGGTGGCATCTGTGAAGGGAACGGACAGATAATGTTTTGTGTCGGGACCCTTATTCAGATGACTACATCTTCATCCAGAAGAAATCATCCAATTAGGAATCTGTCCGATTTGTTCTGCATCTTATTTGACCAATGAGTATAATATTTGTAAGACTTGGCTTTGGAATTTACCATTGAAACCATCGAGACAGCCGCAAGTGACTTTGTCATGCAGCAGCATTAACAAACAAAGTGTAGCACATTTATATAGTGAAATATCCCAGTGTGCTTGCCAGGAGTATAATATGACAAAATTGACACTTGCTAAAGGCAAAGTTGCCATAGGAGTTGTTTTAAAAGCTTGGACAAATGGCAGATTTGAAGAGCACTCTAATGAAGGAGTAAGCAATTAAGAGCTGGAGCATATTATGGAAGGAATACCAAGTTTTTGTGTTTAGTTAACTGACATTTGTGGGGTGAAGGACATTTGTGATGGATATTTGTCTTATGGTAGTTTACAGGGTGACAAAGATGAGCACCATTCTACCCTTAGATGCAACTAAGTGCCGTGAAGGGAGAGTGGACGCTGGCGCGCTTTAGCTGCCGCTGCTCTCTCTTCACATTGTGTTTTTGATTTTTTGTTTTTGGACTGAATTCTGTTTTTAATTTGTGTTTCTGTGATGTTTTTATTATTTATTTTATTCTGATTATATGTTTATATTCCTGTTAATCTATGTAAAGTGTCCTTGAGATGTCTGAAAGGCGCCCAATAAATAACATTTATTATTATTATTATCTTATAATTACAATTTTCTCAATGTTACCTGTGGATTGACTTGTAGAACATTTTCAAATGCAGCAGGGAATAATTGACAGAACACATGTACCCTTTAAATCTCATCAAGCCGATCCTCTTAATTCCCTTGTCAGGGAAAGATTTAATTTTATCTAATCAGTATGGAACCATGGAAACTGCCATGAAACCGATCATGTGACAGTGTTCCACGTGAATCCTTCTGCTGCCAATTTAAACGCCAGGCGGATTTGTGACCAGGGACATGCCCCGCAGTCATGGTTAATGAGGCCAATGTGGCATATGTAGTCGGAAGGTACCAATACATTTAATGAAACCTATGGGATTACAACAAAAGCACGAGGACAAACCATTAGCAGTATGACGTCTCAAATCAGGTAGATGGACAGGGCGAGTGCATCGGGAATACAGTCCATTAGTAGGATAACTGGGCAGTAATCTTGCTATACCTGGTCGGCAATGAGCTGTTTGGTGAAGCTATGAGAGTATGGCCTTACGCTTACCATGTGCTAAACAAATGCTCACTTCAACCAGCCCTGCTAACCTATCCTCCTACAGAAAAGATCAATGATGAGGTCCTGCAAAGTAGAATTATAGCCCTTAAGTCAGGAGCCATCACTGAATTAAAGCACATCTTTAGTCAGCTAGCATGGTCTTTCGGCGTTTGGGGATTAAAGTATTTGAAGATGAAGACTCGATCCCAACACAAAGCTCATGATGTGTTAGACATTAATGATCCCTGCCCTTCCAATACACCTGCCCTCTACAGTTGGCATCTGAAAGTGCTGGAGAGAATCCCCAATGATGTGTCCACAAATGATGCAAACCACTGGCAAGCGAACTACAGAGAGTGTCCTCTCCCAGTCAACAACCCAGTACTGAGACGCTAACCACACTTGGCTGAGATGACTCATTATGTCGTTCACCTGCCCAGCATCGGACGGCTGAAATGGACACTCTGTTCCAAACCCTGACACAGCACAGGGGCATGGTGGCACAGTGGTAGAGTTGCTGCCTTACAGTGCCAACGACTCAGGTTCGATCCTGACTACAGGTGTTGTTAGTACCCGTAGTTAGTACGTGCTCCTCGTAAGCTACTTGGGTTTTCTCCAGGTGCTCTGGTGTTCTCCCACGTTCCAAAGACATACAGATTTGTCGGTTAATTGGCTTTGGTAAAAATTGTGTGTGTAAGATAGTGTAAAAATCCTAGTGTGTGTAAGATAGTGTAAAGGGAACTAACGTGACTTTTCAGTGATGTCTTCGACCTTCAAGTTCGAGGGCACTCGCCTGAAAAACATTGAGTTGGATCGCATGTCAGCAATGAAACCGCGAGCTGGATGGATCGTCTGCACACACACACACACACACACACACACACACACACACACACACACACACACACACACACACACACACACACACACACACACACACACACACACACACACACACACACACACACACACACACACACACACACACACACACACACAAAAGATGGCTGCACAATTATGATAAATCCTTTAGAGAGCGCGGAGAGGGGGGGGGGGGGTGGTGGTAGGGGGGGAGGGGGAGAGAGGGGGGAGAGAGAAGAGAGAGGGGAGAGAAGGGGAGAGAAGGGAGACGAAGGGGGGGGAGAAGGATTGGAGACACTTTTTAGAAGCCAGACAACTTTTGATAAAGTTTAGCGGGCATTTAACATTATCGGTCAGTTTACTTACCTTTTTTTTCTCAACAAGCTTAACCTTCGATTACCTTCGATTGCCTTCGATTACCGACTATAGCATTACGACCTACTACGACCTACTTCGACTAGACCTACGAGTAATAAAATATTGACTTTTTCCACGGCGACTTTTTTTTCTAGCCGGCATTTTTCAGCTTGCTAAAAAAAATGCCGTGACCTAACTGAGGCCTCCAGTACGTGGGGACTACTCTCAAGCATGAAGGAGAGTTACAAAGACCTCCTAGGACCTCTTGTCAACCATGCTGCGAGTATGAGTCGAGGGCAAACTCTTCTAAAATTAGGTCGCCGTAGTGGGACAAGCCCTTTAGTGTATGCCGATCTGTGTGGACTCGATGGGCTGAAGGGACTGTTTCCGCGCTGTATCTCTAAACTAATTTAAACAGCAAGAAATGAGCAGGACGGAGGACACTATTAAAATATATTATCAAAGTCTGCTTTATAAAAATGCATCCACATTCTAGCAACTTAAGAAATGCATGGAATATGATAACTGCCTCTGCCCAAAGAGTATGTTTGAATGTTAGTCTCATTTAGAGCAATGAATGGAATCTAGTCCATGAATGCAGAAAGCAGCTCCAATCATGTATCAGCTTCTGTATCCTAAAAGTTCCAAGTGCTTTCAGTCAATAAAGTATTTTGAAGATTAATTGAGCGGTACTGTGCTCTCAGGGTGGAAAATTGGTTTTAAAGCTGCTGGTGAGTAGTGCCAATTCTCTTGCAATCATTTAATGAGAAAGATGGTGCTCTGTAAGCTGAAGAAAGATCATTGCCAGTCACCTCCTCATAGGATGGGCTCCTGTTCCCCAGTCTGAACGTGGACAACTTATGATGATAAAATAACATTTCATTTCTGGTGCGGCAGCGGCAGTTGTAAAGGCAATGCATGTTCTTAGAGATACAAGAAATTACAATGCTATTATCTTGAGCAAAACAAGGTGCTGGAGAACTCATTGAGCCGGGCAGCATGGGTGGAGGGAATGGACAAGTGACGTTTCAGGTCGGGACCATTCTTTAGACTGAAGAGAGGTCCTGATGCAAAATATTATTTGTCCCGTCCCTCTACAAATTCTATCTGACCCACTGAGTTCCTTCCCCCTTGCACTGTCACATCTCTCTGGTAAGTTCGTAACCCTTAAGCACTCTTCCTGTTCCTCATGGTTAGAAAGTTCAGCAAATGCATCTGATCTTTATAGTTACTTAAGGGGAGACGGAGAGAGGGCGAGAGGAGGAAGAGAGAGAGAGAGAAGGTAGACAAAATTGCTGGAGAAACTCAGTGGGTGCGGTAGCATCTATGGAGCGAAGGAAAGTGGCAACGTTTTGGGCCAAAACCCTTCTTCAGAGAGAGAGAGAGAGGAAGGGAGAGAGGGGGAGAGGGAGAAAGAAAAAAAAAACTTGGTCATACGATACAATGCATTTTGTGCTACAACACGACTTTCACTCTTCTGTGCTGCTCCAGTCAGCCATCCCTATACTCTTCTAATCCTAGCTCTCTCGTGCAAAGCCAGGTACTCTGGTGGACTTCAGCAGAGGAACACTGAGGCTCGGATGATCCAGCGAAACTCCCTCTGCAGTGTGCACAAGACGGGACAGTTTGCATTTACAACATCACTTTGAAATACAACATATCATTTCTAGCAAGGGTGTGATGAATGGTGGACTGTGCAAACAGGGTCATTGGCTCTCCAAACAGTTTAACAAAGTAGTCATGGTAATATGTTTCCCCAAATATCATGATGGATTTTTGAAGGCATCTCTCCAAAGGTTAACCAAATCGGATTAGTGCATATGTCTTGCATTCAACTTCAGTTGATTGGATGCAACCCCTTGGTTTTCATGTTTTGCTATTTTCAATTTACCACCTGAAACATTTATTAATTTACTAAACCAATCACAGAATATGCAAGCTGGCAGTAATGTTGCTGATAATTACTTTAGTGCTTAGGTTGTTATTTCTATTTGGGCAGTCATTGAAATTTCCTGCTTTTGTTTGCTGAAATGCAGATTGTTGCAATATTTGGCATTGTCAAGATTTTTTACCCATTTGATGTTTTTAAATGTTTAATTAGTCTAAGCATTAATGCAATTATGTAACGAAAAGCGAAATTACTGCCAGTTTATTAAGTCTGTATTTGATATGATAAACTGATAAATATTTCATCTTGTAAATTGAAAGCAGCAGTAGATATAGGTCGAACACAACCAAAACTGAATGTAAGGTGTTGTGTAGGTGTTCAAATTTGTTTTAAATTTGCCCATCAGAATCAATGGAGGCATTTTGAATTTACCTTTAATATAAGCTCCCGACCACATTGGGGAACATTAGAGGAAGATGACTGACTGAGATGGGAGACTTTGATTCTGCTGTGTGGGGATGTTATATGTTGGATTCTATCAACTCTATGTTGTGTTCTTTATTTTTACTGTATGGATGTGTGGTGATTACATTTCACTGTGCCAAATAAATGTATCTTGCATCTTGTAAGCTAAACCTTGTAGTGACTAAAGGGCGCGATCCTGACTTTCTCTCTGTGATACTGGAAAGTAGGTAATCCAAACTATATTAAACTGGGGGAGGAGGGGGAGAGGAGGACAGGGGGAGAGGGAAGACTGGGAGGGGTGAGAGGGAGACGGGGGGAGAAGGAGATGGGGAAAGAGAGACAGGAGGAGAGGGAGGGGGGAGAGAGAAATAAAAATCTGGTCACATGATACAATTTTGAAAGAGTTACCAACCAATGTAATATACATATACTTCCAATAATAAAAAATGAAAGAAAATAAATATGCAAAATAGTTGTCCAGTTTCCATGAGGCTTCTAAGTGTTTTGCATGTGCACCAAATAGTTAAGAGGGCAAATGACATATTGGAATTTATTGCAAAAAGTTGGAGTTTAGAAATCGGGTTTCTTAGAATTCTACAGGATGTTAGTGTGGCCACGCCTGGAATAGTGCATACAGTTCTGGTCCCATAGGTCAGATCTCATAGGAGATTCATCAAGCTAATTAATTGGATGAGAGAAATGTCCTGTAAAGAGAGGCTAAAGAGGATGGATCTTTATTCTTTAGAGTTTTGAGGAACACAGTGGTAATCTTATTAAACTAGATGAGATCCTAAATAGGCATGACAAGGTAAATGTTTTCACTAGAGCGGAGTAGAGGAACATAGTTTCAAGATGAGGGACTGGTCATTTGTAAGTTTTGCAGAAATTTCTTCTCACAAGGAACAGTTATTCTCTTAAATTATAGAATGTATGGACCTTTGGAGGCTAACATTATAAATATTTAGTGGAGCTAAAGTAGATTTTTTTTTTGAACCAGTGAGTGATTGAGGGCTATGAATATCTGCCACAAAGGAGGAATTGGGATCATGTTGAATGATCAACCATAATCATTTTCAACAACAATTATGTTGAATGATGGGGTAGGCTTGAGGGACCGAGTCCTGTTTCCTCTTGTTTCCTTGTGTTCTTGTGTCCTCAAACCTTTATCATGTATCTGTACCATGTGGATGGCTCGATTGTTTTGATTGTCTATGTTTCTCTACGTTCTTACTGTGTTGTCTTCCCACTGACTGGTTAGCATGCAGCAAAAGCTTTTCACTGTACCTCGGTACACGTGACAATAAACTGAACTCAACTCATAACACATATCTGAATTGATTGCTTATGGTGAAATGATTATCTTGAACCAATTCTGTTCTGAACCTAAACTGAAATGTCATTAACCTGAAAAACTAACTTTTTTTCCACTCTACGTGACCTGTTGAGCATTTTCTAATTTTATTTCAATTTTCCAGCATCTGTAATTTATTTGTTTTGTGAACCTGTCATTTGCTATACTGTAGTATTTTTGAGTCTGTGGAAAATCATTCTGACTTGCTGCAATGAAATTTACATCATTTTTCTCTTCATTCTTTGGCTTCACAATCTTGAGAGAACATCCAGCCAGTTTCACGGATAGTGCATGACTCTGATTTTAATTGTAGCAATTTGTAATTGTAGCAGCTTGTAAAGCACCTGCTCTGCTGGTCTTTTGCTCCCGCGTCAAGTTAAAATCTCCTTGAACCAACAACCAGGAGCACGTATATCTCATGAATATTCCTTTTGTACAATTGACCTGCTAGCTGGTTTTAAAGTAGTTCTCTGAATCTGTCCCTGACCCTGGCTCTGCATGATTCCTTTCATCCAATAAAATGTACTTCTAATGTTCACTTCATTGTGCACTGCAAGTATTGTAGGAGTGAGTATTCATCTTTCTAAAGTTCAGACCATCATTTTTCAATCTCTCCAGTTGTTGTTCACAATCCTTGCAAAATTTATGGAACATTGGTTGGAACTTTTTCTGTCTCTGGCTCTGTTTTATATTTCACCAAACATCTTCTTCTTGTGAATGAAACATAAACCAAAGGAATAGTTAGATCTCAAGCCGGGTGTTGAGCAGCCAGGTTGTTGTCTCTGTGTCAATGTTTGCCAGGCCCTGAGCTCCATTTGGAGCTGACTCTCAGTCTGAAGAAGGGTCCCAACACAAAATATCATTATTCCTTTTCTCCAGAGACGCTGTCTGATCCGCTGAGTTACTCCAGCTTTTTCTGTCTCTCTTTGGTTTAAACCAGCATCTGAGGTTCCTTTCTACATGTAGTAACGTATCTTCCTTTTCCAGAGGTTATTACAAGCCTGCAATGCATCAAATGCATTTTGTATGACCTAACATGAAGGCCTATTAGTACAATATAGATCTCTTCCCTTGACCAGTGAGATTGGTATTGTCAGCAGTATTCATTTATTATTGTCATGTGTACCATGATATAATGAAACACTTTGTTTGCATGCTATCTAGTCAAATCATATTGTCCATGAGTACAATCAAGTCATACACTAGCACAACATATAGTGCAAAGTGAAAAACACAAGAGTGCAAAATAAATGTTATAGTATTATAGTGTTAAAGTTATGGAGAAATTGCAGATTAAAAAAACCCCAAGGGCTGCAATTAAGTAGGTTATGAGATCGGGTCTACACCCTTAGCTTATGAGAGGACAATTCAGTTGTCTGATAACAGCAGGGAAGAAACTGTTCCTAAATCTGGTGGCATGTGCTTTTGTATCTTCTGTATGATGATACAGCATGGAAACAGGCCTTTAGGCACGCCGAATGTGCGCTGGCCAATGATCACCCATGTTCTAGTTCTTTTTATTTTTATTTTTTTATTTTTATTAGAAGCAATTGTACAGAGATAAAACATTTGGCATCTAAAATTATACAATTATTGTACAGCTTCATTTTTAACCTTATAACCTAAACTATGAAAATGAAAAAATAAAATAAAAAGAAAACAAGAAAGAAAAAAAGTTGAGAGTGAAAAGATAGATCGAAAAAGAACAGAAGAAAGTCCCCTAAACTACCAAAGTAGTGTGGCAGAAAGATATAGAAATAAAAAAAAATAAAAAGAAAAGTGGAGATATACCTTGCCCCTCGTCCCCCCCCCCGCCCACCTCACCCAACCCAGCATCGGATTTAAATTAAAATTTTCGTTGCACCATGCTATTGTATTAAGAATTCGGTAAAGGGTGTCCATGTCTTAAGAATTTGATCTGTTTTTTTTCGCCAACACAAGCCTAATGTTTTCCAAATGTAGTGTCTCGGACATGTTTGTGATCCACATCTTCACTGTAGGGACTGTTGTCTGTTTCCAAAATTTAAATATTAATTTTTTCTCCATTATCAGGCCATAGTTAAGGAAACGTCTTTGGAATATCGTTAGCTCAGAACAGACCTCTGACATACCAATGTAATCAATTTTATGCCGAGATCCAATTTAGTTTAAAGTATTTTGGAAAAGATATCACAAATTCCCCTCCAGAAGTTTTGTAATTTTGTACAGGAAACAAAAGAATGGGTTTTGGTTGCTTCTTGGAGGTAACATTTATCGCAGATAGGAGAGACATTTGGGAAGATCTTGTTCAATTTAGACTTTGAATAATAGAGTCTATGCAGTATTTTAGATTTTATTAGTGAGTGCCTAACATTAAGAGAACAGTAATCTATATTTAGATGACTTTCCTCCCAACTATCCTTTGAAATTGTTAAACCCAATTCGTCTTCCCAAGCTCGCCTAATTATTTCTAACAATGGGATATGTAGATTTATAGGGTGTAATAGAAACACGATATTAACTTATTTGAATCCGCCTTTCTATTCATGCATTCATCTAGTATATCTGGACCCATGGAATGACAATCTTGCGTGTGTATTTTCACACAGTCTCGTATTTGAAGATATCTGAAGTAATGACTACCTTTCAAATGATATTTCAACTTTAATTCTTGAAACGAGAGGAAGGTCCCCATCTCATAAAGGTCTCCCAGCTTTTTAATTCCTAAGCTGTCCTATTGTACAAACGCCTTGTCTAAAGTAGACGGTTTAAGCAAGAGATTATTGGCGATTCGTAAGAGGAGAAATAAATTTCTCAATTTAAGGGTTGATTACAACTTTCGTAAGGTGCTATGGATTATCGGATTTTTCTCATACATTGATTTCTTCAGATGTATTGGAGAGAGAAGAATTGCACCTATATTGAAAGGCAAACAATCATCACTCTCCATTTTTAACCAGTTTACTTGTTGGCATGTATCGTCCATCCAGTAGATTAAATTTTTAATATTAGTTGCCCAGTAATCGAGAAGAAAATTAGGGAGAGCCAGTCCACCGATTTCTTTAGGTTTGCATAAATGTCGTTTGTGAATTCTGTGAGTTTTATAATCCCAGATAAAGTTTGTGATCACAGTCGAGTTTTTAAAAAACGTTTTTAGGGAGGAAAATCGGTATTGGATTGAAATAGGTACAGGAGTTGTGGAAGGAAAATCATCTTTATGGCATTTACTCTACCTATAAGGGAAATCGGAAGTGTTTTCCAAAATTGAATAAGGGCATTCAATTTGGTGATTAATGGTGGAAAATTTGCTTGAAATAAGGAAGGATGCCTGTGAATCTGATGCTTCTGCAATATAACTCTAGGATGATCTGATGCGATGCTGACAGCTGCTATGTGATTTGTATATTTTGTTTGTTTGTGTACTTTGTCTTGTTAATAAATGTTGAGTGCAAAAAAATAAAAGATATAAGGAAGGATATTCTCTAGTCACGTAGACTCCAAGATATTTACATTTTTCCGTAGCAATTCTAAATGGAAATTTTAGGAGGTGTGAAGGATCTTGAGGTTTTATCGGCATAATTTCACTTTTGTTCCAGTTTATTTTATACCTTAAGAAGGAGCCGAATTGTTCTATGGGATTTAGTATATTTGGGATACTGACTTGGGAATTGGTAATATATAATAGTACATTGTCTGCGTATAACGGAATCTTATTAGTAGTATATTTAGTATTATAGCCATGAATGCTCGGATGTACTCTTATACTTTTAGCTAAGGGTTCTATAGCAAGGGTAAATAACATAGGTGAGAATGCACACCCTTGTCTATTGCCCCTGGATAATTGAAATTTAGGTGAGAGGGTTTGATTAGTCAGTATTCTGGCAGTCGGATTGTTATATAACAACTTTATCCATGAAATAACATTTTCTCTTAGTTGGAATTTTTGCAATACTGTGAAGAGATATTCCCATTATACTTGGTCAAATGCTTTTTCTGCATCTAAGGAAATAATTGATAAGTCTTTGTTTATCGTTCTGTGTGAGTACATTATATTAAACAAGCTTCTCAAGTTATTGAACAAATGTCTCTTGGGTATAAACCCAGTTTGATCAGAGTGTATTAATTTACTAACGTACTTACTTAGTCTTCTTGCCAGGGTTTTAGCTAATATTTTCTGTTCTGTATTTAAAAGAGCTATTGCACTATATGATCCTGGCTCTTCAAGATCTTTATCTTTTTTGGGTTTCGGTGTAATAGTTGATTCGGTTAAAGTTTGTGGTGACGTCTGTTCTTTCAATGCGTGTATACAAAGGGTTTGTAAACGAGGAGAAATTAATTCATGAAATTTTTTAATAAAATTTGTTACTGAACCCATCTGGGCCTGGCGTTTTACCGTTACTCTGTTAATTAGTAGTCTCTTCAATATCTTTTACTGTAATTTGCGCTCCTAATTCTTCATGTTCTGCCGCATTGAGTGACGGAAGATTGCAATTGTCAAGGAAGTTTTTAATCTTTATAGTTTCTACTGAAGTTTTAGATGCTTATAAATTTTGATAGAATTGTAAAAATCTTTCATTGATATCTTTAGGGAGTGTAAGCAGCTCACCTTTTTCTGATCTAATTTTTTGGACGGTGTAAACTCTTTCCATTTTTCTCAGCTGACGTGCCAGGAGTTTGTACGGTTTGTCACCTAATTCAAAGTTTTTTTGCTTGGTATATTGGAATAACAATAACTCTTTGATTTAATTTGATTTAACTTGAATTTTAATACTGCTATCTTATTGTGTTTGTCAATAGAGGGATCCGTAGCATTTCTAAATCATGCTGTCTCATCTGTTCTTCTAATTCCAATTGTCCCGACCTGTTTTTTTTATTTTGATACGCTTGATATGAGATAATAGAACCTCTGATAAAGGCCTTAAAGGGTTCCCATAATAAAGATGCCGAAATACCAGGTGTGTCATTTGCCTCATAAAATAGTTCCATCTGTTGCTTCAAATATTCACAGCAACCTGGATCGGTTAATATTTGAGGATTAGATCTCCAGAACATTTTTTTATTATGCATTCTTTCTAATTTTATGGAGAATGTTAATGGACAGTGATCGGAAATAATATTATTATAATTTTTTGGGATTTATTGTAATTAATTTTGTGTCTAATAGAAAATAATCAATACATGTGAACGGCTGAGTAAAAAGAATATTCTCTTCCAGATTAATTAGCAATCCTCCATACGTCAGTTATGTTTTTATTTTTATGTAAGTATTTAGAAGTTCACTGGAGTTTGATTTTGTATTATATCTTCTTTGCTGTGAGGATTTATCCAGATATTGGTCCAGTACACAATTGAAGTCTCCTCCAATAATCAGATTTTGCGGGGTGAGTCTGAGATTATATTAATTATTTTATTAAAACATTGTGGGTTGTCAAAATTGGGGGCGTAGATATTCATCATAGTAAGCGGGGTTTAGCATAATCCCCAGATACTATGATGTACCTACCCTCCTTATCGGCTATTGTGACTTTGCGTTTGAATGGTATGCCTTTACAAATTATGATTGCAGTACCTCTAGCTTTAAAAAGGAATGTAGAATGATATAATTGACCAATCCAGTCAGCTTTCAGCCTGTTATGAGCTCCATCCTTGAGATGTGTCTCCTGTAATAATATTATATCAGTATTAACAGATTTTAGATGGGCTAAGTCCTTACCCCTTTTAATAGGCTCATTAACGCCCCTAATGTTCCAACTAATAAAAGTGATTCCTCCAGTTTTCCTAGAAGGATCATCTTGCATTAAAGCTTACATGGTTTCCCTTGTTTCAAATGGAGTAACACAATATTTAAAATAAGACTTTTGGTTGCTGGGTGGGTGAGCCCAATTCCAGACCCCTGCAGGTACCTCCCAAGAAAAAGTGCCTTAAAAAAAGATAGATAAAGAGTGTAACAGACAAGCACATTTTTTTTTTAAGTCAAAAATCACAGCACATAGACATGCTGTGGGTGTGTCCCACCCCCTGGTGGGATAATTCTTGTAAACTTCCGTAGATGTTAGTTTCAATTAGCTCCGCCCCTTAAAGAGTAATTTTTTTTTTAAAAGGGACTGAGCAGAACAGAATATATCAAACAAACAGAGGAAGATCAGTGTATAATTTCCTCTGGGAGAATTAGATATTGTTTTATACAATGAATACTAGATGAATATTTGATAATTAGATTAATATGTAGAACTTATTAACTAGCTTACTGAAATTGAGATGTCAAATAAAGAGCCGATTTAAAATCTGTAGACTTAAAGTAATTTATTAGTACCACCACCAGAGCGAGTACTCTCTCTCCTCCCCTCTCAAACACCCATCAACACCCCAACAGCTTCCCCACTCGTTCTAATACCATCTCTAAACATCCGCACATCTTGCCACAACTTACTCAGTGCCTATCTACACTTGCTCGACCCCTCTCTCTCTATTAACCTCTGTCCTCTCCCTGGGCCTCCCACCTTCTTGCTTCCTTACTTGACTCCCCTAACTTTCCATGACTTCCTGACTAATTCTCACTAAATCGCCCTTTCGATAACACTCTGTAACATTCCCCAGCTCACTCTTCCATCCTCTACCCCCGAGTGCTTTACTATATTAACCCTACTCCCATCTTCTCTGCCATATTCCCTCTCGCTCTGTCATGCAGACTGTCAGGAGGTCTAAACATCTTTTTATCAGGTAATTTATAACCACCTTCTGGATATGAACAGACTATATAACCGTAACATAGATTTGGTGACTCTGATAGTTATATATTAAATGTTAAATTAAAATAGACAACTTAGTACTTGGGTTTATTTCTGTTAGTATGTTAATATGTTAGATAAGTTGTTAAACCCCCTTTTCACAGTGCGACTTGACGCAAGAGGTAACCAGAGTTTGACATCGTGGGAACCTCGTGCGGTAACAGTACGGCATTCGTGGACCACCGTGGCGCTAACGGCAGGTAATCGTGTACCTTGGGTACTCAGGAGAAAATTCAAACATGTTTGAATTTGTCCAAGAGTGTCTTGTGCACTTGTGGTTGAACATTGCAACATTTTATGAACGAAGTGTCCCGTGCGATATCCTAGTAACTCTTGCGGTCACCGTGGGAACTCCTGCGAACGGTGAACCCGGAAGTTGGATAGAGTGAATCCAGCCAGTTTGCTATTTACATACAAATCTAATAAAACTAGCTAACAAGCATTTCATTAATGTCAGTGTGTCTATTTTTGTCTGAAAGCAGGTTCTAACTGGAGGAACTGCGCGGGCCAGGTAGCATCTACGGAGGGAAATTGACAGGCGAGCCTTGCCTCAGGCTGCCTTATCTCTCTACCCCCCCAACTCCCACCCACACACACAAATGCTGGAGAAACTCAGCGGGTGCAGCAGCATCTATGGAACGAAGGAAATAGGCAACGTTTCGGCCCGAAAAGTTGCTTATTTCTTGTGTATGTTTCGGAAGGAACAGCAGATGCCGGTTTAAAGATAATGAGTTCGACGGCAGGCAGCATCTTTGTGGAGAAGGAATGTGTGACATTTCGGGTCGAGACCCTTCTGATATGCTGCTTGTCCCGCTGAGCTACATGTTGTGTCTATCTTCGTTTTAATCCAGCATCTGCAGTTCCTTCCTGGCCGAACCCGATTGAAAGATGAGAGGCT
This sequence comes from Leucoraja erinaceus, assembly GCF_028641065.1. NCBI lineage: Eukaryota > Metazoa > Chordata > Chondrichthyes > Rajiformes > Rajidae > Leucoraja > Leucoraja erinaceus. Next base: position 31,562,337 of record NC_073381.1, read on the forward strand.
GGGCGATAGAAATCATTAAATGAATTAAATAACTAGATACCTGTCTAATCGTATCTACGGGATAGAACAGGCTAGATGGAGGAAGAATGTTCCCGATGTTGGGTGAGTCCACAACCAGGGTCCCAGCTTTACAGTCTACCGTGGAAATTCTTTAATTACAGCGGGAAACCTTCAGTTTCCCAGGGGGTCGGAACGGGACTGGAGTTGGGAGGGAAAGGTGGGGGAGTCGAGGGAGAGGAGGGGGAGACAGATGGGGGTGACTTCATTTACTGGCGGTGGGTGTCTGTCACTGAAACAGGCAGGTAAGATTTCGCATCCACCTTGTGTGTGCGTCTCTCTCTCTCTCTCTCTCTCTCTCTCTCGCTCTCGCTCTCTCACACATGCATGAATGGAGGAACTCCGCGGGCCAGGCAGCATTTACGGAGGGAAATGGCCAGACGACCCATTCTTCAGGCTCCCCTATGTCTCCCCCCCCCCCCCCCCCCGAACTTCCACCCACACTCCCGGGTGCAGCAGCATCTATGGAACGAAGGAAATAGACAACGTTTCGGCCCCGCTGCACCCGCTGAGTTTCTCCAGCATTCGCGTGTGTGGGTGGGAGTTGGGGTGAGGAGGGGGGGGGAAGAGACATAAGGCAGCCTGAAGAATGGGTCGTCTGTCCATTTCCCTCCGTAGATGCTGCCTGGCCCGCGGAGTTCATCCATTCATGCCTGTGTGATAGAGAGGGAGGGGGAGAGAGAGAGAGGCAGTCCTGGTCAGTCCTTTGAAGATAGACACCAGTTGCTTGGAGCAACTCAGCGGGACAGGCAGCATCTCTGGAGAGAAGGAACGGGTGGCGTTTCGGGCTGAAAGTTTCTTCAGACTGAAAGTTTCACCTCTCAGTAGATCATAAAATAACACAATAATCACGGTCAATGTGAGATACAGTCTTTATTCATATTTGACAAAATAAAAAGACGACTTCTTGCACATATTGAGAGAAGGTGCATCACACCAAACAACATTTGTCTAAAAAAACACAGATTATTCTTCAGCTCATTAAAGAGCTCGGGTGAAAAAAACGAATATAGTGTGTGACAACAAAGTAACATCATTTGTGCCACGTGATTAACTACACTACAGTCCACAATGTTCATTCGGGAAAGATCGGGAGACGGACAAGTCACTCGCACAAATGACAGAATTTCCGAGTACCGTGGGAACTCTTTACTCTACCCCCGTTATATCGTGTGATATCGTGCTAGACCACGACCACTCCACTCTGGCTACATCTTGCGTCAAGTCGCCCCGTGAAAACGAGCCATTAAGAATTTCAACTTGTTGACACAGCTGCATCTCTCCCCCATACCCTCCCTCTCCTCTCCCGATTTTCACATGCATTCCATTTCTATCTCTAATCTTCGCCTAGACTTAACAGCCCTTGTTTCTATAGTGTCGGCCATCTTATACGGACATTTTAATTTTTAAACCCATTGTAAATGCATACAGTGTAAAAAAATTATAAGCCCTTTGTAAACCCTTACAGCTTTTATAATCCCGTTATAAATGAATACAGAAGAAGTGATTTAAACACACAGTATAACACATAGTATAACTTCAAGGTAATTAAAACATAGCCCTCTTAAATGATCTCGTAAAGTCAGCTCAATGTATTTTCATGACAAAGCTATGCAAAATGTTACTTATCGTACTTGTCCTTTGCAATGCCTTGCGCAAACTTAAATGCTTCCTCTGGGTCGGTGAAGAAGCGTTTGGACCCTCTGTATGTGACCCTGAGTTTGGCTGGATACATTAGGCCATATCTGAGATCTTGTATGTCTCTGAGGATGACTCTCGACTTGGTGAAGAGTGCTCTTTTCTTAACGACTTCGGCTGGATAGTCTCTGAAAATTCATATGCTGTCTCCTTCAAAGATCAGATTTCTTTTGTTTGCCACTTTCTTCATGATGTCTTCAAGAACTGTGACGTGATGTAGCTTCAAGATAAGCTGTCTTGGTGGAGCTCCAGTTCCCGGTTGGACTCTCAGGGTTCTATGCGCTCGGTCGAGTTTCGGTCTCTCATCCAGATTAAGTGCCTGTTGAAGTAAAGTCACAAGTATCTTTGCCATCTTCTTTTCATTCCTTCACCCCGACAATCCTTAGATTTTGACGTTTACAGTGGCCTTCAAGATCTAGACATTTTTTGGTCATTTTGGCCAATTGCCCAGAAACACGCTCCAGAACTTCATTACTCGGAGAGCAGTAGCTGTGTGGGATGAGCTTCCAGTGGAAGTGGTGAAACCAAGTTCGATGTAATCATTTAAAAATAAATTGGATAGGTATATGGACGGGAAAGGAATGGTGGGTTATGGTCTGAGTGCAGGTCGATGGGACTAGGTGAGAGTAATTGTTTGGCACGGACTAGAAGTGCCGTGATGGCCTGTTTCCGTGCTGTAATTGTTACATGGTTATCTGGTTATGTAGTTCCATCTTCAGTTTTTGAGCTGTCTGACTAATCTCTGTAGTTACAGATTCCAGTTCTCTGATGGCATCGCTATGTTTTCTTCCAGTGATAATAATGGATTCTAACTTGTTGCTGATGTCTGCTTCAACCCTTTTAATTTCTCCTTTCAGGGAGGAATTCACCTCCTCTATACGAACTTGTACCGTATTGATTTTCTCACATATTTCTGTTCTTCCAGCCACGATATTTAACTCCACAGCAGTAGGTTGCTCATCCAGTTTTGCGTCTAGCTTTTCGAGCTTTTCAGTCAACAAGTCTTTAATTTCTTGCACCATAGCTTGTCTTAGTCCTTGCTCTTGCTCTAGTTCCACAGTCAAAGTAGAACTTTCTTCCTCAGGGCCTTGAGAAACTTCCTCACCTTCCTCTTGTCATGTTTTCCCACATGTTTTAGGTCTTCTAGGCGGTGGGATGGGAAGGTTCCTTTTCTGGTGCCGTCTTCTCATTTAACATACCGGAGTCGGGTTGATTTCTGATGGCATAATTTACACGACAACGGGCATCTGCCGGTAAGTGTTTTCTTCAGTCCGCTTTTTAATTTTCAGGTGTTTTTGTGCGTTTTTGCGCAGCGGAGCTAAATGGCGCACGTCTTAGCTCTTCATAGCGCCACCAGAAGTTTATGTTCTAATTCTATCCTTGAGTCAATTTACACAGTCCAATTAACCAACAAGTAACAAGTAACAAGTAGCCTTTATTGTCATTCAGACCTTGTGGCCTGAACAAAATTTTGTTGCCTTGCAGTCCTACATATAGTAAAAATGACAAAACACACAATAAACACAAGTTCACCAGGCACCTCCTCACTGTGGTGGAAGGCAAAAGTCTTAAGTCTTTGTCTCATCCCTTCTTATTCTCCCTCTGCGCCGAGGCCATTGCCGCTGCTCCAGCCGCCGCTGTCGTCCACTGGGCCCGCAGTCGGGTCGAGTGGCCGCTGCCACCGGAACGTGCCTCAGCTCCGAGTTCTGGTCGCCGCTGTCCCAGCTCCGAGGCCAGGTCGCCGCTGCCGCTGCCCCCGCTCCGAGGGCAGGCCGCCGCTGCCGCTGCAGCCATCCCAGCCATGCCGCAGCTCCGATGCTGGGCGGCCGCTGCCGCTGTCCCAGCTCCGAGGCCAGGCCACCGCTGCCGCTGTCAAAGCCGCCGCTGCCGCTGCCCAGCTCCGAGTCCTGGTCGCCGCTGCCGCTCTCCCAGCCGCCGCTGCCGCTGCCCCAGCTCCAGCTCCGAGGCCGCCAGCTCCACCATTAGGACTCGGCGCAGGCGGAGACGGGGGATACGACAAAAGAAGTCGCATCCCCCGAAGGAAGAGACCAAAAACGTGTTCCCCCACATACACAACATAATAAACCAAAAATCAACTAAACAGGACAAAAGAACAACGCAAAAACACCAAACAAAAACCAGACAGACTGCAGGCAAGCCGCAGCTGCTAAGGCAGCGCCGCCAACAAATCTGCACGACCTTGGAATGTGGGACGAAATGCACCCAAAGAAAACTCGTGCTGACAAAGGGAGAATGTACAAACTCCATATAGACAGCACCCATAGTCAGGATCGAACTTGGATCTCTGGCACTGCAAGGCAGCAACTCTACCACTGCACCACTGTGCCACCCAGAGTCGTCTCTGTTGTCTTCATGGAGGAAGAGGAAGCCACATTCTCTTTCCATCCAGTAAATGGAGAAGGCTGGTTGCTACCTCCTTGGGATCTATCCCCGCATGTCTACCAGGAACCCTTGAGGAAAATGGGGACAATTGAGGCATTTGGAATGCTGAGAATCCCCCTTGCTAATGGGATTCAATATGTATTCTCGAAAGTTTCAGCTTAAAGTAAAAAGGCAAACTTGCCTCGTGATTTTGTCCTAATTTAGATAGAATTACATGCAGGACAGGATAAAGTTACTCAGACCAACTGGTTTTAGTTTTGACATTTGCAAATCATATGACCACCCTACTTCACAGAACACTATTAGCATTTATTTCTCTCTTAATTGCTTCATATTTGGGATGGGACCTTGAAATAAATGTTAGTTCAAGAGATAACAATCAAATGTTAATGTGCTTCAATTTGCATTGAATGTCCTGATAATAAATCTTTAAATGCAGAGAATGGTTATGACTGCACTATTATATTAATGATAATACACTGTATTAATATCCAAGTAGTCTTAATGATTCACCCATCAAGTTATTATTGATGTTGCTGCTGGATGTCACATTCACATTATGCGAGATGGTATACCATTGATGTTCTTAATTTATGTAATTGATTCCAACCTGTCTGAACTCATATTGTGCATCTATTTGTGAAGTAATGAATGCATGGCAGATTTGTCAGTGTGCAAGAACTCTGACTGTGGATGTAATTATCTCTGAGTGGAGCATAAGTATTTTCAGCAAAATCCCAGGTCAGAATAGAGCTCTATTTTTAATTCTAGTTTTTCAGAATTAAGGCCACTGAGGTCTGCAAAATGTGCAATTTTATCGCATGGATTCGAGGTTATTAATGCATTTCCTCAGGATTGTGGATCCGCCCTTCCTCTTCCTGTCATATCAATATTTTTTCAATATACTGTCATGGCTAATTAAAATACACTTATGAATATATTCCCAGATAGTTCTGATTCTGTATGAATGTCCTCTTCACCGTCCACTCTGCCATTTGCCTTTGCTATCTTCAGCTGTTATAAACATTTTCCACTTAACCATCTCAACACTCTAGGTCTTTCTTTATCCTCTACGGTTACTGCTACTGTTCCAGGATTGAGCTTAGCTGGGAAGGAGCCAGCATTAACTTCACCAATTATAATAATCTCATACCCCATGTTCTGTATACCATGGAATTTTCTAAGCAACAACACTTGTTTCCCTCTGCCTGCTCAACACTATGTTTGTCTCTCTACAGATGCATGCCACTCCTTATTCCCTTCCCTTCATTGGTATTGTGGTATGTACAAGGCAGCAACTCCCCCATCTCCAAAAATGTGTTATGTAATGTGCGAGTTTGCAACCACAGTAAATTCACTTCCAGTTAGGAATAGTTCTGACCTGAAACATCACCTATTCCTTTTCTCCAGAGATGCTACCTGGCCCGCGGAGTTATTCCAGCATTTTGTGTCTCTCTTCCAATTATTTCTTCCTTTTTTCAATATTAGACATCAAACATCTCCTTGTCCATAACCACTTTCCAAGTGCAAATATTGCTGACATCACTAAGAACTCCCTTTTCCACTTCTGCAATCTAATCCAGTTCCATCTGCTTCACCTGAAACCCTCATCCAAGGACAAATGCAATCCAATTAGTTAATGCCACATCAAGCTGCTCCAAGTCATTAACAAACTGATGGAGGATGTTATTATCAGATCTAATTATGAAGTGCCAATTATGAATAAGCCGTTCCTCAATATTCATTTTGTATGTCAGTAGGACTATTCTTCTTATGACATGATTGGAGACTTGGATAAAATTGGACAACAGTGTTGAATTCCTTCACTGAGGCGAAAGAAACTATTCTTGACATTTAAATCTTGATTAAACCTAAAATCAATGGAAACATAACACAAAGCTATCCTCTGCTTGGAATTAAACCTAGTACAAAGAAAAATGTTTGGGATTGTTGAATGTCAATTTTCTCAGCCACAGAACATCACAGCTGGAATTGTTCAGAGCTGTTTTCAGAGCTGCTACATTGGTCCATTGTAAATTTGAGTGAGGAAATCTGTGATAACTATTCATTCAAAATCCAAAGACAAACAAGCAGCCTATATCTCCATGCAGAATGCCTGAACAACATTCAGACTTAAACTGGTAAGTGGAAAGTAATAAGTGGATCCAACAAATTACAAAGATCAGCTAACAAGAATGTTTAACCACCACATCATTATTTTCACTGACTGGTCTTATGCCGTAAATAATGGAGGGGCTACCTATTAAGTAGAATTTTACTGAATGAGTAACCTAGTTTGTGATTTCTGAGCTTCTGTATCTCATTGCAAATGATTTACTTCTTGACTTCCCAGAATATTTCTACCATTTGTGAAGCAAACTGCAAGGAATGTTTAATATATTGTGTATATATCACACAGATCACTCAACAGACGCTGTTGCAGTAACAAAAGGATAAGGACAAAACATACTGCTTGTCCCACATAAGATCTTCAGTATCTGCTTGCCACTATTGTTGATGTTTTTCACCATGGTGTGTAAAATCTGCAGGATGCACTGCAGCATTTTATTAAAGCTTCTTTGGTGATACCTCCCAAATCCACAGCCTCTTCAATCTTGAGCTAGGGCAGCAGGTTGTGGGTGAACCATTTCACCCAAATTCCCTCTACCTCCAAGGGTAATTTTGTTTTGCAATTGTGTGATTAACATACCTTCAGTGTTCCTGGATGAACATTATGGAACTCCCCATCCAACAAAACCATGCGATTCAAACTGGCAGCTCACTATCACCTACCCAAGGGCAATCAGGAGTGGACAATAAATGTTCACCATTTATGAAATACGAGTTTGCACCATTTGGAAATGACCATTGGAAAAACGAAAAAAGAAAACCTAATATTTGGCATAAGATAGACACAAAATGCTGGAGTAACTCAGCGGGACAGGCAATATCTCTGGAGAGAAGGAATGGGTGATGTTTAGTGTCAAGACCCTTCTTCGGCATATATAGTTAAAAGTATAACAATGAGATATAATCTGAAGCCATATCAGATAAGATAATGTATGTAAATTTCTTATTTCTTGGTTTTCTATTCATTCCGAAGGAACAAATTTCGTTATTTTTGAAAAGTGAATGCGTGGATGGAACAAATTAATTTAGAAATTAAATATATGACTTTGAAGATTGAGATAAACCAGCAAACGTTAACGCATATTATTTCACTTAAGTATCCATAGGTCCAATAAAAATTGCAAATATATGCAGATTTACATTGGATAACTTCACAGTAATACTTAAATCCACAAAGCAAAAAATGAGAACTGTTATCAATATGTGGCACAGAAAGTGTAGCATTTCCTTTCTTAATTAACTCCAGTTGCCCATCGCTGAAGTTATTCCATGAAGAAACTCCTATCACATGAAAAGTGTATTTAAAATCTTAATTAAAAAAAAAAATTAAAAAAAAATTGTGTGGCATTATACTAAATCTCTGCTGTCATTTTATTGATCATCATAAATATTGCTAATGGCAGAAGTAAGGTTTCTAATATATATATATATATTTTTTTCTTCTAATATATATATATATTGTTTTCATAATTTTTTAACAACTGCTGTGATAAAAGCAGTAATGTAACGACAAACTTACAAAAGTGATTAGTAACCAGCATAAACGTTGATGTGGTTCATTTCTGAGCCTTGATACCTGATCTGCACTCAATTGGATACAACTCAAAAACTGAAATACAAACAAGAAAAGCTGGAAGAACTCAGCAATTTGGGCAACATCTGTGGAAAAAGCAATGACATTTCAGATCTGGAACAATACACAACTTGTGATCCAAAAAAGGTGAACAGTGTTTCCTTGTTTTCTTTTTGGTTGTCCTATAATATATCTTAACCAGCAGTGCCTTTTATTTGGTCTCCAAAGATTCACACCTTTTAGATGTTAGGAGGGAAACAATTGGAACCCTTGACCTAATGTGATAACTGCTGATATTTACTAAGGTAGTCTATTTTTAAATATATAAATACGACCCATAGATTCTTTCAACATGATCACAACTTTTACAGGATAGCATTTCCATGTTTACCCTAATATATCAAACATTTCCAAAAAAAACAAATTTGAAAACTATAGTTTTCACTCTCTTTTTCACCAATGATCACATCTTGTTACCACCTTCAAAGCCACAGTGATATAATAATGACCTTCTGAAGACAAATGTGGACATAAGCAGATCAACTCTCTTGAGTAGATGTTTACAGAGAACCATAAGCTTAAAACATGATCACTCTTTCCATTTAGAGGTGCAAGATAATTTGGTTTTATATTACTACACCATTGAGTACTTTGCTACAGGGAGCAGGAAGAATTACTACTGTATTCTCAAAGGGAAGACTGGATTTAAGTTATGTTACATGGCAATAGAAGGAAAGCATGAAGAGTCATTTCTTTCTGAGCTTAACGCTGCTCTGTCTGCAGCTTATGATAATCAAAGCACTCACTTGACAAGGAGTCTGCTGATTTTTATGACTCAATGGTAGGATGACTTGACCCCAAGATGAGTTTGACATGACAAAGCAGTCTTAATCTATGTTCATAAAATTACCTAACCTTCTCATGCTGATCTGACACCATAAGATTAAGGTTATCTGAAACTCTGATGTTCATGTTCCCACCTCACGTTCCCCAGTTCCATGCACCTGTTATCATGGTGATAGACACCAAGTGCTGGAGTCACTCCACGGCCAGGCAGCATATCTGGAGAAAAAGGATGGGTGACGTTTCAGGGTTGGGACTCTTCTTCAGACTGAAAGTAGGGGGGTGGGGGTTGGTGGTGCGGGTTTTGGGGGTGGGGGAAGGTTGTGGGGGCGAGGGGTTATTGGGGGAGGGTGGGGATTGAAGAGGAGACAAGAAAAAAAGACCAAGACCAACCAGCGCCAGCCACAAATGTCCTCTGGCAGGGCGTTTCCAGGCAGGTCCATTATTGGCCAGGGAAGGTGTGATCTCAAGAGAAACAATGTGGAGAACAGTGGAACTGGTAACACAATTAGGGAGGAGGAAGGGGCAGGGAGGGCATGGGGTGGAGAGGGGAGTATGAGATGAAGTTAATTAAAATGAGAGAATTTTGCAATTACTCCATTTGCATGTGGCCTTATTCTGGCAATGGAGGAAGCCCAGGACAGAAAGGTAAGTATGGGAATTGAAAAAGGGAGTTGAAATGGTTGGCAACTGGGAGATCCTCTAGACCAGGGGTGTGGAAACTTTTCATGTTGGAATGCCGCATTAAGTTAGATGTAATCTAATAAGGCCGCATCCAAGAAACTTCAATTAGATATACTTCAAAATGTACATTAGTTTGTAAAAATGTTACTACTATGTACTAACTTTAAGAAAATGAAAACATTTTGTTAATTCTAAAGTTAACTAAACTTTTAATGACTTTGTTGTGACTGCTTTTTGAGGGAAAGTATTTGAATACAGGTGCACAACCTTTTATCCGGAGTTCCGGAAACCGCAAAACTCCGAAAACCGGCCATTTTTTCCAGATGTCGTCTGCGCACCAAAACTCGCGTTTGGTGCCAAACTTGACCCGAAACGACCCACGGTCAACCCAGGTCTGTACTACTGTAGCGGCTGTCTCCTCCCCGGAGAACGGGGAGACACATAAACATCAGTAAATCATTGCTTAAAGGTTAGTCAGTTAGTTTGGAGGGCTTTTATGTGAAGGGGGGGTGAAGGGGTAAACTTTAATTCTTATTCCCCTACCTGGTCGGAGAGGCGGGGAGCGGTCAATGCCTTACCGGGTCGCCGTGCAGTAAGCTCCGCAGCGCTGTGGCCGGTGGGGCTGCGGGCGGCGCCGGTTGTAGCTCCGACCCCGGCAACTCTACCCCTGGCTGCGAGGCGCTCCAAATCCAGCGCGGCCCGCGGCCGGACGCCCCAGCTCCGTGAATGTTGGGAGTCGGCGGCCTCGCAGCGCTGGGACACCAGCGGGGAGCGGGCAATGCCTTACCGGGTCGCCGTGCGGCAAACTCCGGAGCGCTGTGGCCGCCAACTCCCAACATTCGTGGAGCGTCGCTGGATTTGGAGCCACGCAGCCAGGGGTAGAGTTGCCAGGGTCGGAGCTCCAACCGGCTCCGCTCCGCGAGGTTGGGAGTCACTGACCAGGTAGGGGACTAAGAATTAAAGTTTCCCCCTTCACCCCTACTCCACCACCACCACATAAAATCCCTCCAAACTAACTGACTAACATTTATGCAATGATTCTCCCGGTCTCCGGGGAGGAGGCAGCTGCTCCAGTCTTTTCAAGCCGCCCGCGCTACCCACCTAATCTACGCCAAAAATCTTCCATTCGGAAATCCGAAAATGTCCGAAATCCGACAAGTGTCTGTCTGGTCCCAAAGCTTTCGGATAAAAGGTTGTGCACCTGTATTTAGTTGCAACATGGAGGTAAGCAGTTTCAGCTCATCTTCTAGATGGGTAAACATCATTTGTGACCTTAAGGGCGTCTTGATTTGGGTTAGGTAGGAGAATGTAGATTTGCACCAATAAGTGGTTGACAAGCAAGAAAGCATTTTTCGTGCATGTTGCCGAAGGCGTGGGTATTCTATTGCATTTTTCCATATTTCAATTGGATCTTTCGTAGCGCCAAATAAGGACCTTAAAATGTCATCTTCAGAGAGCTCAATCAATTCCATTTGTAATTCTTTTGGAGCCTTGGAGACATCAACTAGGTGAGGTTGAAATGCTAATTTGAGTGTGATGTTATGATTCTCAAAGTCAGTAAACCTTTCATTGTATTCTTTAATTAATAAGTTTATAACAGCTGCGTATTCATCAAATGATTTGCATGAATTGTTATGTTTTGTTATTTTATTCTATGTTATGACTGCAAGGCACGAGATTTTGTTCGGACTGGAAAGTCTGAATGACAATAAAGGATACTTGACTACTTGACTACTTGACTTGAATCCTCTTGCTCATCACTGACTTTCGCTAACTGGGGAAAATTTTAATCCGAAATTTCATTTTGAAGAAGAGTTTTGAAAAAAATATAGATTTTTTTCAAAATGCTCGGATTTCTTGCCACATATCATATAGAGACTTATGGGGCTGTCCCACTGTACGAGCTCATTCAAGAGCTCTCCCGAGTTCAAAAAACAATCAAACTAGTGGAAGCATGTAGAATGTACGTGGCGGTTACTTCGGAGCTCGGGCCATCTCTTAGCGGCTCGTAACGCTAACGTCAGGTACTCGGGAAACACAGTATGCTCGGGAAGACTCGTGAAGATTTTTCAACGTTGAAAAATGTCCACGAGAGCCCCGATTACCTACGAACGGCCATTACCGTAAATCTCAGAGTTCAAATCAGGGCAAACACGGGAGAACTCTTAAATTAACTCGTACAGTGGGACAGGTCCATTAGTTTTACCTTGCAAAGAACATTAAAGTCACTTTGCTTTGACATGATATCACACAGAAATGCAATATTTCTATAGAAATCTTCTTTCAATAATTCAATAATGCTGATTATGTTCTTCATGAAATTTAACTACTTGTTCTCGCAAAGATGAAAAATTTGCTAACACTGCGATAGCCAATGCACTTTACAATGATACGGCAAATCCACACTGAATTCCTCATCGTCCAACTTTAGCATATTACGAAACTGACGATACCTTGTTACATTTGTATGAATATAGTTAACAATACTTATAACTTGTTGGGAAGTGTCACTTAAAATAACAGATTTAGCACAGAGATTTAGCTGATGTAAGATACAATGAAATGAAATGAGAGCATCTGGATCTGATGATACCTTTTTTATCTGTGCAATAAACCCTTCACGTTTTCCTGCCATGGAAGGTGCACCATCTGTACATACACTCACTAAATTAACCAAATCCAGTCCAACTTCACACCATTTATCTTGAAAGTTGTTGTAGAAATCTCTTTCCTGTGTTCTACCTGTATGAGTGCCCAAAGCAAGTAACTCTTCGTAGCAAGGAAAATCTTCTGTTATGGCCCGAATGAAGTATGAAACCTGTGCTGAGTCAGTAGTATTAGTTGATTCATCCAAAGCGATTGAATAATATATATTTTCCTTTTGGAGTATTGTGTGAAGTTGTTCTGTTATGTTGAGGGCTAATTCATGCTACCGATCAGTTATTGTTCTCCTTGAAAGAGGCAGTTGTTTGTACTTTGAAACCTTATCGGGGTCTAAGCATCCTACAACTTCGACAATGCATTCTTTTATGATTTCTACATCGCTGAATAGCTTCCCTTTTCCCCCCGAGTATATAAGCTACTTTATGTCGCTTCAGTAGCATTATTTCCAGGTCTTATCGCTGCTTGAAATAACTGCCTTTGCCTTTGCTTTTCATCTTTTAATTCCTGCAATGCAACCTTTCATGCCTCACTCTCTAATTTGAAATATGTGTGGTCTTCTTTTACTCTTTGTTATTTTAAATACGTTCATTTTAAGATTAAAACGAAAATAATAAAAGATGAACAAAGATATAATAATAAAAATAAAACGATTTGTTCTACAGCCCTGCTCTAAACCAAGGCAGACCAAGCATAAGTGTCCAGCAAAATGGTCGCCAAGTATGTTTGGTCTCGCCGATGTACCCTGGTGATCGTTGATCTCAACTGGCTCTCAGTTAATTAACTTCTTGGTTTCAATGTTTTTATTGGAAGCATTTATACAAACTATGTAAAGCATGTAGAGATGTGATATTGAAAAGGGGACTAGTTCAAACACAAGGAACACATAACAGAAAGAAGGAGAAAGAATGTTGAGCTAAAGTGAGAAGCAGTGCACCTGTTCTGTAGAGGACTGAGAATCCCATCGAGATACATGAAATGAAGTTTGAAAATTCATTGATACACTGATGGAAAGATGGATGTCATCGTGCCTTTGCTTAGCAGCGATTGGAGTATTTTGTACCTACGTTAACAGTCAAAGCTTCAAACCATAATCCCTTTATTGTATTGTATTCTTTGTATTGTATTCAAATTTATTGTCATTGTCTCAATTTGAGACAACAAAATGAATTTCCCTTACAGGCAGTATCATAAAAAAAATCACACCAAAAATAAATAAATAATGAATAAATAATAAAACATATTCAAAATAAAATTGAAATTGAATTTAAAAAAAAAGCACAAACACAGAAAGTCCACGACACAACATAACATAAATGGCACCAAGGTGAGGATGGCACCATAGTCCAGCCAGCCTCCCCTCCGTGTTCATCCGTGGTCGGGGCCTTCCGAGCACCCGCAGTCGCCGCCCCGGGTGGCCCGATGTTCAGGCCCTCACGCCGGGCTGGTGGAACGCCGACGCCGAACCCCGACGGTGAACATCCTCCTCCTCAGCGGCCCGGACCTCCTGATCAGCCGCCTCCCGCTGCCGGAGTCTGCAGCTCCTGAGTCCGCAGGCTGAGCCGGGCAGAGTCGCAGGACCCCGCGCTGTCCATCAGCACCGCCCGCGTTGGGAGCTCCGCAAACCGCAGCTCCAGGATGTCGGTGCAGCAGGTCCAGCTCTCCGGGCTCCAGACGGCGACTCCCGGTAAGGCATCGCAGTCCCGCGATGTTCCAGCGCTGTCCCGCCGCTGCTGGAGCTCCGGTCAATCCCGGCAGGAAAGGCCGCGCCAATCCAGGTAGGTACGCCGCTGGGGGGGGAGGGGGGGGGGCGAGGACACGACTCGAATAATAGTCGCGTCCTCACCAGGAAGCGGCTGAAGGATAGTATCTCCCGCACCGTGCCCTCTTCCCCCACATAAAGACATTAAAAAAATCATAAAAAACACACTTTTTCATAACTAAATAAACAAAAAAACAAAAAGATACTGGGCTGTAGGTGGAGGCTGCTGGCACCAGCGCCACCGGAAGTACAACACAACACTTTATACAGCTATATTTATGCCTTTGCTCTTAGAGATGATAAAGTGAATGACTCACAGCGGCTTTAGAAAGACAAGCATTCACATTCAAGATTTATTTGCTCGTGGTCAAATACTAGCTGGATCTTCAGCGAGTAAAAGCCTTCCTTACCTGTTGATCGATGATTCAGAAACAATGATAGGAATCCTTAAGGCCAGTTGAATGCCTTCAATGTTCCCTTTGAAACTTGCAACTTTGAAGAAGATCAGAACCTCTCATATTGATGCCTCTCATACAAAGTTTTGAGCACGTGAAAGAAATAAGAAAAATCTATTACTCATTTAAAAAAAGATTAACAATAAACAGTGAGGTGTTGGAAAATGTGTAAATAATGCTGTAGAAGCTCCTTTAAATGTACCTGTCAAAATGTTGACAAGTATGGACAGTGCAGGTGTTTGGGATACATATTTGACCTAACCTTTGGAAAAGAGCCACTTCTGTGACTGGTTGTAGAAGCCATAAAGGATAAGCTAGATGTCAGAGGTTATGTGGAGAAGTCAGGAGAATGGCGCTAGGAGGGAGAGATAGATCAGCCATGATTGAATGGCGGAGCAAACTTGATGGACCGAATGCCCTAATTCAACTATTCCTTATGATCTTATGACTAGACCCCAGCTTTAACTTTAGTCCTCAAGCAGAATTCAAATAATACCAAATGTCACCATTTGCAAAGCAAGAATCCAACAATAGCAATGTCTTGTATCAGTTAAAAACACTTCAACTTTAACCTCATTCTCATGCTTAGTAAATATCTGTTTCATTTAGTCATCCGTTTTACCTGTTGCTGATATTACCAGATATTAGAATGGTATAATACATTTGTGTCTGCATTTTTGCATTATGATATCATGGGTGCTTGGACTGATTTGAATATTGAAAGTAGCTAATCTAACTTAATTATAGTAACCATAACAAACTACTTGAACTAGAAGTGATTAAGGGTAAATGTGAACACTAGGCTTCATTGGTGGCCAGAAATGCATCCCTCTCAGTGATGCCAAATGATGCAAATAGCATTGGTAGCTGATTTTCCTCAGTTTTCCACATTGTAGTTTTTGAACCACTGCCCAGCCAACATAATTTGATGAATCAGTTCATAGGAAATGTAACCAGTGGTCCAGGAGGTGTAAGGAGATAATAAACATGGAGCAAACACAAAGGGATTCTGTTCAAATCCAAAGGTACAAGTAACACACAAAGGGTAACTGGCAAGCACAGGTATCAACCATGAATTATTGATGTAGAACTATAGTCCATAATTTAGATATTTTAACACAAAACATTGGATCCTTCATAGAATAATCGTCAGCTGGGAAGTAATGAAGTACGAAGGAAATAGTATTCTCCTGTCTACACTATATTTGAAAGATATGTAAGCAATTTGTATATAGTGTGGGTGAGATAACAGGGTCAGGTGAGGTAGCTATGGCAAGAGGAAACCATGTTGTAGTACTTTGTTTTTTCCCCTCTTAAATCCTCACCTTTTGACCTTTTGAAGATTGAGGGGGGATCTTATAGAAACTTACAAAATTCTTAAGGGGTTGGACAGGCTAGATGCAACAAGATTGTTCCCGATGTTGGGGAAGTCCAGAACAAGGGGTCACAGTTTAAGGATAAGGGGGAAGTCTCTTAGGACCGAGATGAGAAAATCATTTTTCACACAGAGAGTGGTGAATCTGTGGAATTCTCTGCCACAGAGGGTAGTTGAGGCCAGTTCATTGGCTATATTTAAGAGGGAGTTAGATGTGGCCCTTGTGGCTAAAGGGATCAGGGGGTATGGAGAGAAAGCAGGTACAGGATACTGAGTTGCCACTTTCATTTCACTGCACATCTCGTACGTGTATGTGACGAATAAACTTGGCTTGACTTGACTTGACTTGGATGATCAGCCATGATCATATTGAATGGTGGTGCAAGCTCGAAGGGCTGAAAGGGCTACTCCTGCACCTATTTTCTATGTTTATATGTTGCTACCCCTTGAGGTTGAAGGTGAAGAGGTTTCCACCCCTAATTCTGGGGGTTCTGAGATGGCTAACGAGGTCAACGTGAGATCTGAAGGAAGGTTAAAGGGCACGATGCAGTGGATAGTCTGGGTACCCAAAGAAGAGCCTCAGGTTCTTCTGCTTTTGGACCGTGTGGAATGTAGATCTAAGAAAAGTTAAAAAAAATACTGGGAGTGGGGTCTGGTGGTGGTGCTGGGGGAGGGAGGGGTGTGGGGAGGTGGTGTGGTAAGGAGGAGCTTAACTACTAAGATGCAATGATGCATGCTTAAATATGGTAGAAACCTGGTGAAGTAAAGCATGTTTTTTATTTATTTATGGGCCTGTTCCACTTGGTCTACTTTTTAGGCAACTGCAGGAGACTCTGTGGTCACCACATGTTCGGGGGTGGTTGCCGGTTAGTCATCTTCATGGTCGTGAGGAATTCCTGCATTCTGGGAATTAGTCGCGGCCTCATTATGGTCGCCGTGAATTTTTCGACATGTTAAAAAATTAGCGGCGACCAGAATGAAGCCGCCATGGAGAGTAGCGAGAATTCTCGTGCCATAGGTGGGTCATCAGGAGGTCCTCGTGGTTGCCAGGAGGTTGACGGTTCTCGTAGATTGTAGCCGGTGCTGACCGGTGAATTTCATTGGCTCATTGGGGAAACAAAACGTAAGCAGTAGTTTTCAGAACCAAGGATAACCGACTGGTAATATAAATGTCTGCCAAGCTTCACAGCCGTGTATCTCTGGCTTCTTAAAAGTTGTCTCCACTCCTTCTCCCTCCTTCTACCCCCTTCTACACCCTCCCCCCTCTTTTAAAGGACTTACCGTACACTGTGCTTAGCCATGTTAATTACAACGCCAACCTTCCTGTTCATCGCAGTGAGTGGCTTTGCACCATGTGAATTTCACTCAGGCAGCGCTTCCCCCTGCTTGCCCCGTCCCATGCCTGCATAATGGGCTGGTGAAGGAAGCAATGTTTGTGTGTGTTCTACTCTAACAGTCGCCGTTACAGTTGTCAGTTTTTCAGGCGAACGTGGCAACTTGCCCATAAGATGTTTGAGTCCACTGTCCTGGTGGTAAGGATATCCTGACTTGACAGGAGCACAGTAATGGCCTATCCCACTTATGCGATGTTTTGGGTGACTACAGGCTACTGCCGCAAAATTTTCAACAGGGTAGATATGGAAGTTATGAGTATCAAAGAAGAGGAAGTACTGGCACTTTTGAAAAATATAAAAGTGGATAAGTCTCCTGGTCCTGACAGGATATTCCCTTGGACATTGAGGGAAGTTAGTGTAGAAATAGCAGAGGCTATGACAGAAATATTTCAAATGTCATTAGAAACGGGAATGGTGCCGGAGGATTGGCGTACTGCACATGTTGTTCCATTGTTTAAAAAGGGTTCTAAGAGTAAACCTATCAATTATAGACCTGTTAGTTTGACATCAGTGGTGGGAAAATTAATGGAAAGGATACTTAGAGATAATATATATAATCATCTGGATAAACAGGGTTTGATTAGGAACAGTCAACATGGATTTGTGCCTGGAAGGTCATGATTGACTAATCTTCTTGAATGTTTTGAAGTGGTTACTAGGGAAATTGATGAGGATAAAGTGGTGGGTGTTGTCTATATGGACTTTAGTAAGGCCTTTGATAAGGTTCCACGTGGAAGGTTGGTTAAGAAGGTTCAATTGTTGGGTATTAATAGTGGTGTAGCAAGATGGATTCAACGGTGGCTGAATGGGAGATACCAGAGAGTAATGGTGGATAACTGTTTGTCAGGTTAGAGGCCGGTGACTATCGGGTGCCTCAGGGATCTATGTTGGGTTTACTGTTGTTTTTCATATACATAAATGATCTGGATGATGGTGTGGTAAATTGGATTAGTAAGTATGCAGATGATACTAAGATAGGTGGTGTTGTGGATAATGAAGTAGATTTTCAAAGTCTACAGAGAGATTTAGGCCATTTGGAAGAGTGGGCAGAAAGATGGCAGATGGAGTTTAATGCTGATAAGTGTGAGGTGCTATATCTTGGCAGGACAAATCAAAATAGGATGTACATGGTAAATGGTAGCGAATTGAGGAATGCAGTTGAACAGAGGGATCTAAGAATAACTGTGCATAGTTCCCTGAAGGTGGAATCTCATGTAGATAGGGTGGTAAAGAAAGCTTTTGGTGTGCTGGCCTTTATAAATCAGAGCATTGAGTATAGATGTTGGGCTGTAATGTTAAAATTGTACAAGGTATTGGTGAGGCCAATTCTGGAATATGGTGTACAATTCTGTTCGACAAATTATAGGAAAGATGTCAACAAAATAGAGAGTGTACAGAGGAGATTTACTAGAATGTTGCCTGGGTTTCAGCACCTACGTTACAGAGACAGGTTGAACAAGATATGTCTTTATTCTTTGGAGCGCAAAAGGTTAAGGGGGGGGACTTGATAGAGGTCTTTAAAATTATGAGAGGGATGGACAGAGTTGACGTGGATAAGCTTTTTCCATTGAGAGTAGGGAAGATTCAAACAAGAGGACATGATTTGAGAATTAAGGAACAAACGTTTAGGGGCAACATGAGGGGACAAGGTCCCACATAAGAGATTAGTATACAAACTTAAAGCACATGTTATTGGGGGTTCAAATATGTAGTGGATAGAGAACTGGGTGGCAGACAGGAAGCAAAGAGCAGGCAGTGACTAGTGGGGTACCGCAAGGCTCAGTGCTGAGACCCCAGCTATTTACAATATATATTAACAATTTGGATGAGGGAATTGAATGCAACATCTCCAAGTTTGCGGACGACACAAAGCTGGGGGGCAGTGTTAGCTGTGAGGAGGATGCTAGGAGGCTGCAAGGTGACTTGGATAGGTTGGGTGAGTGGGCAAATGCATGGCAGGTGCAGTATAATGTGGATAAATGTGAGGTTATCCACTTTGGTGGCAAAAACAGGAAAGTAGACTATTATCTGAATGGTGGCCGATTAGGAAAAGGGGAGATGCAACGAGACCTGGGTGTCATGGTACACCAGTCATTGAAAGTAGGCATGCAGGTGCAGCAGGCAGTGAAGAAAGTGAATGGTATGTTAGCATTCATAGCAAAAAGATTTGAGTATAGGAGCATGGAGGTTCTACTGCAGTTGTACAGCGTCTTGGTGAGACCACACCTGGAGTATTGCGTACAGTTTTGGTCTCCTAATCTGAGGAAATACATTCTTGCCATAGAGGGAGTACAGAGAAGGTTCACCAGACTGATTCTTGGGATGTCAGAACTTTCATATGAAGAAAGACTGGATAGACTCGGCTGGTACTCACTAGAATTTAGAAGATTGAGGGGGGAATTATAGAAACTTACAAAATTCTTAAGGGGTTGGACAGGCTAGATACAGGATGATTGTTCCCGATGTTGGGGAAGCCCAGAACAAGGGGTCACAGTTTAAGGATAAGGGGGAAATCTTTTGGGACCGAGATGAGAAAAACATTTTTCACAGAGAGAGTGGTGAATCTCTGGAATTCTCTGCCACAGAAGGTAGTTGAGGCCAGTTCATTGGCTATATTTAAGAGGGAGTTAGATGTGGCCCTTGTGGCTAAAGGGATCAAGGGGTATGGAGAGAAGGCAGGTACAGGATACTGAGTTGGATGATCAGCCATGATCATATTGAATGGTGATGCAAGTTCGAAGGGCCAAATGGCCTACTCCTGCACCTATTTTCTATGTTTGTACCCACTGGAGCTACTGAAGTTTGGAGGAGTGACGGGGCACCTAATTGCAACATATAAAACTGGAGGTGCCTTTGCAGATTGGATATGGAGAAGTTGTTTCCCTCTTGCAAAAATAACCTAGAAAGGTGGTGGTGGGGGGGGGGGGGGGGCAGGTTCACTGATTAAAAATAAGTTGCTGCCTATTCAAATCGGTGAAGAAAATTTCTCTCAGATGATGCTGAATCTTTAGAACTTACATCTTCAAAGGGCACTGGAAGCTGAGTACCTGAATATTATTAAGGCCAAGATAGATAGATGATTGATAATCTAAGGATGCGGGTGGTTACTGCAAATAGTTAGGAATGCAAAGATCAGGTCAGCCATGATCTTATTACGCGATGGACAGACTGCAGCAGCCAATTCAGCTATTCCTGTGCCTAATCAATGTATCCATGTTCCATTCTATAGCAATTTGGATGTACAATTTTTTTACAAACTATGCAATGAGGCATCAAGTCATTGTAAGAAAAGAGATGTAAGGAAGAGGGAGAGGACTAAAGTGCTGATATCTTAGGTTGAGACACTTATAGACACAGAGAAAATATCATGGAGCTAAGTCCATCTAGGTTGGAGGTGGGGAGAATGAGAAATCAGAGGCAACCAGTCACTGATTTAAAAATATCTCTGATACACATGCTGATTTTATTACACCGGTGACAGAATTATGACAGGAGTGAGTATGTTGATTGTCAGGATCATTATTTCCTTATGACTAATTCAGTTCCCCGTCACGAATGTGCAACATGTCACTGCAGATATGCTGGATAAAATTATTCCATTCTTGCAAGAATGCTGATCTCTATGCAGTCACATACCAGTGCATACTCTTGCCCTTCAGTGGGTCTAGTTGGAGAGTTCATTGGGTTTTCACTCAGTAATTCAAAAGATGCTGCTTCAGCATCAATGTAAAGGGAATAAGAATTTTATTTTCCCAAGCGCTAGTCTATTGGATACAGTTGCTGAATCTCAGTGGACATAGAATTAGAGCATGATTAAATAATGTTCAAGGTACTGACAGATGCACAATATGCACAATCGACAGAAAGAGAGGTGGTATCTATACACTGGTGGGCCGTTGTCACAGTCGTTACAAGAATATTTTCCAACATAACGGGGACACTTTAAATATAAAGGGGAATTTCTGGCAGATAGAATCCATGAATGTGATGACCACAACTAAAAGGAATGAATGCCGATATTTTGCCATCTGAAACAGATGCTGGTTACCTTATCTGTATCATTTCAAAGCTTTGCCAGCTATATTGGAATGCATGTCATGAATTTTACAGTGCAGCTCCCAGGGAGCCTAAGGTAGGACTGCTTGAACCTCTTCTTGTGGGTCCAAATCTTCAGTGCATTTATGGAATAACTAGACTAAGTGGGACCCATTGGGTCCCATGTTCACATGGGAGGGTTGGTCCCCCGAAGCAATATTCCACTTCTCCACCAATTCCAATATCGGAAGCCAGTGGGGGGGCTTTCTGGAGCACTAGTATGGGTTCTTGGGGTGGCAGCTCACTCAAGCCTGATGTGCTGGCAGCTCACTCACGGCTGGTGGGCTGGCAGTTGACTCATGGCTATTCCTTGAAATTCCATTTCAAGCAGGGTGCAAGGCCACCAAATTCAAATCCATTTTCCTACCATTTCAAGCGGGGTGCAAGGCCACCAAATTCGTGCAGTTTCATACCACTTTGAAGCAGGGTGCAAACCACCAAATTCAAGTGCATTTTCTTACCACTTCGAGCAGGGTGCAAGCCACCAAATTCAAGTGCAGTTTCCTACCACTTCAAGCAGGGTGCCAGGCTACCAAATTCAAGTGCAGTTTCATACAATTTCATGCAGGGTGCAACGCCACCACATTCAAATGCAGTTTCATACCATTCAAGCGAGCTGGCCAAAAATGACGGCCGTAGGTGGCGGCGTTCTCTCGGAAATCACAGCACAGTGGGCCAAAAGCGGTCAAGGTCAGACTTTTAGTAATATAGATATATGCATTGCAGTCACTTTAAAAGCAAACTTGAGTGCCAGTTTTTATATTGCAGTCTCCTCCACCTGAGGGAACTGAGCCAGAAAGTTGAGCATGAATGCTTGTCATTCTGCTTATTGTAACTTCAATGTAAGTTTATGTAACTTCAATCACTGGAAAGTTATCCATTACTTCACTCGCCTATCACACCTTTGTGCAGTCAATAGCAACGTCCTCACCATATTTCTCAAACCGCCCTGAAAGAAACACAAGGTGATGAGTGCAACCAGATGAGACACCATCTCTGCCTAGAGTAGCACAAAGCTTCAAAGAGATCAAGACAATTGAGACTCTGCCTGTGAAACACATTATTTGACCTCAGACCCTCTGATGGTTTCCTTTTCCCTCTGTCCCATGCACTTTTCTTTAGCACGTCTCGCTTATATATTTATTGTTCACCCTGGCTGTCATGCATGTTAATTGTCTTCTTATAGAATGGTGTCAAAGTGCTAATAATCATTGTGTTGTTGCGCATATGAAATCCTTCAACCTGCTCAACAATTCTTTAGGTGTCCAAGAACTCTCAGCAAAATCTGTTGTTGAGAATCTGACAAAGCTGTGAGCTCTAAAATTTCCAAGTGATAGAATAATCAGATATGATGAGTCACAGGAAAGATACAGTGCCCTCCATAATGTTTGGGACAAAGACCCATAATTTATTTATTTGCTTCTGTACTCCACAATTTGAGATTTGTAATAGAAAACATCACTTGTGGTTAAAGAGCACATTGTCTGATTTTAATAGAGGCCATTTTTATACATTTTGGTTTCACCATGTAGAAATTACAGCTGTGTTTATACATAGTCCCCCCATTTCAGGGCACCATTATGTTTGGGACACAGCAATGTCATGTAAAGGAAAGCAGTGGTGGCTATGTGGAATGAGCTTCCAGTGAAGGTGGTGGAGGCCGGTTCATTTTTATCATTTAAAAATAAATTGGATAGTTATATGGACGGGAAAGAAACAGAGGATTATGGTCTGAGCGCAGTTATATGGGACTAGGGGAGAATACGTGTTCGGCACGGACTAGAAGGATCGTGATGGCCTGTTTCTGTGCTGTAATTGTTATATGGTTATATGGTTATATGGTCATGTTTAGTATTTTTTTGCATATCCTTTGCATGCAATGACTACTTGAAGTCTGCGATTCATGGACATCACCAGTTGCTGGGTGTCTTCTCTGGTGATGCTCTGCCAGGCCTGTATTACAGCCATCTTTAGCTTATGCTTGTTTTGGGGACTTGTCCCTTCAGTTTTCTCTTCAGCATATAAAAGACATGCTCAATTAGATTTAGATTGGGTGATTGATGACCACTCAAGAATTGGCAATTTTTTAGCTTTGAAAAACTCCTTTGTTGCTTTAGCAGTATGTTTGGGATCATTGGTACAAAAAATGCTGGAGAAACTCAGCGGGTGCAGCAGCATCCATGGAGCAAAGGAAAAAGGCAAAGTTTCCAGCCGAAACCCTTCTTCAGACTGATAGGGGGTGGCGGGGAGAAGGAAGGAAAAAGGAGGAGGAGGAACCCGAGGGTTGAGGGATGGGAGAAGACAGCCCGATGGCTGAGGAAGGGGAACAGCAAAGCTAACAAAATTGGGAGAATTCAATGTTCATGCCCGCAGGATACAGACTCCCCAAGCGGAATATGAGGTGTTGTTCCTCCAATTTCCGGTGTTGCTCACTCTGGCCATGGAGGAGACCCAGGACAGAGAGGTTGGAAGGGAATGGGAGGGGGAGTTGAAGTGCTGAGCCACCGGGAGGTCATGTAGGTTCTTGCGGACCGAGCGGAGGTGTTCGGCGAAACGATTGCCCAACCTCCGCTTAGTCTCACCGATGTAGATCAGCTGACATCTAGAGCAGCGAATGCAGTAGATGAGGTTGGAGGAGATACAGGTGAACCTCTGTCGAACCTGGAACGACTGCTTGGGTCCTTGAATGGAGTCGAGGGGGGAGGTAAAGGGACAGGTGTTGCATTTCTTGCGGTTGCAACGGAAAGTGCCCGGGGATGGGGTTGTACGGGAGGGAAGGGAAGAATTGACAAGGGAGTTGCAGAGGGAGCGGTCTTTGCGGAAGGCAGACATGGGGGGAGATGGGAAGATGTGGCGAGTTGTGTGTTCACATTGGAGGTGGCAAAACTGACGGAGGATTACTTGTTGTATGTGATGGCTGGTGGGGTGAAAGCTGAGGACTAGGGGGACTCTGCCCTTGTTGCGAGTGTGGGGATGGGGAGAGAGAGCAGTTTTGCGGAGTATGGAAGAGACCCTGGTGCGAGCCTCATCTATGGCGGAGGAGGGGAACCCCCGTTCCCTGAAGAATGAGGACAATTCAGATGCCCTGGTGTGGAACGCCTCATCCAGGGAGCAGATGCGGCATAGCCGGAGGAATTGGGAGTCTTGCTGTAGAATGCACTGCTGGCCAATGAGTTTTGAGGCATTTGTTTGAACTTGACCAGATAGGATGTGTCTATACATTTCAGAATGCATTATGCTACTACCATCAGCAGTTATATCATCAATGAAGATAAGTAAGCCAGTACCTTCGGCAGTCATACATGCCCAGGCCATAACACCCCCACCACTGTGTTTCACAAATGAGGTGGTATACTTTGGATTTTGGGCAGTTCCTCCTCTCCTCCATACTTTGTTCTTGCCATCACTCTGATATGTGCATCATCGTCTCATCTGTCCAGAAGACCTTTTTCCAGAACTGTAGATGCTCTTTTATGTACTTCTTGGCAAACTGTAACCTGTCCATTTGATTTTTGTGGCTAACCAGTGGTTTGCATCTTACAGTGTAGCCGCTGTATTTCTGTTCATGAAGTCTTCTGCAGTCTGTGGTCATTGACAAATCCACACATGACTCCTGAAGAGTGTTTCTGATCTGTCGGACAGATGTTTGGGGGGGTTTCTTTGTTATAGAGAGAATTCTTCTGTCATCAGCTGTGGAGGTCTTCCTTGGCCTGCCAGTCCCTTTGCGAGTAGTAAACTCTCCAGTGCTCTCTTTCTTCTTAATTATGTTCCAAACAGTTGATTTTGGTAAACCTAAGGTTCGGCTGATGTTTCTCACAGTTTTATTCCTGTTTCTCAGTCTCATAATGGCTTCTTTGACTTTCATTGACCCAACTTTGGTCCTCCTATTGATAAACAGCAATAATAGTTTCCAAAGGTGATGGAAAGACTGGAGGAAAGACTAGGTGCTGAGAGCTCTCTTATACCTGCATTAAGGATGCACTTAAACACACCTGAGCAAATACAAACATTTGTGAAGCCATGTGTCCCAAACATTATGGTGCCCTGCAATGGGGGGACTATGCATGAACACAGCTGTTATTTCTACATGGTGAAACCTAAATGTATAAAAATGGCCTTTAATAAAATCTGACAATATGCACTTTAACCACATGTGATTTTTTTTCTATTCCAAATCTCAAATTGTGGAGTACAGAGGCAAATAAATGAATGATGGGTCTTTGTCCCAAACATTATGGAGGGCACTGTACCTCCATCTCACCTGTTTCAATCTGAGATTCTTAAACCCTTGGGACCCAAGCGATAGGTAGTAACTTGGCAAGAATATTAACATGATCTTTAACAGTTCTTTGTGCAATATTCATGTTAAGTGCCACACTTCAGCACCTACCCACCCCATCAAGCACCATCTGGCCAACCTGAGACAGAGTCTGGATATCGTGCTTCCTCATTCGCCTTAGAACCCATGAAACTGGAATGGAGACTGTCAGCATCATTTGTCCCAAGTGACTGCTGATGAGGAAGGATAAGAAGAGTCGATGTCAAACAGTGACTGACCCATACTAATGGTCATATGAACTGTGATGAGCAAGTCACTCACTTGCAGCCAAACACAAACCATAGAAGCTGATGTAACAAGTCAAGTTATGGCCATTACATTGTTCTTGTATCCTTATTTACCCCAGAGCACCTGTTGTTAAAGTTTAAAAATCCTAACTTCCACACTTCACCTCAGTCCTTCCCTCTACTCCCTATTTCTCCACTGCTGTTTTCATGTAAGACATTAAACCAGGGCATTCTACCGGTGGAAAGAATCAGACTAATTACAAGAGCTAAAACTAATCAGGCCAATAACAATCCCCCAATAAGCATTATAAAGATGATTACGTAGTCATAAACCTCACTGTGAATTGCCTCATCTTCTTCATAAATTAATTGCCTTGTATCCCTGATTTACAATGCTCATTACTCTTTGAAGGTACTCTGTTTTGGCTGTGAAGCACATTGAGGCTTGGGTTTATGAAAAACACTTTATCAATGCAAATCGTTTTGCAGCTGCCTTGGCTGATGCGTCTATCTCACTGTCCCCACATACATCACCAGCATGCTCCTGTCAACTCTGTTCCCTGAGAATGCCGTCCTCTTTTTTTCACCCATATTTCAGTTGATCGTTTCAGTTATGAAATCATTTTGTAACACCACTGAGTATTGAAGAGACCGTGCATTATTTTCCTCACCCCACTGCTGCTGATGATGATGAACGTGCGATTGCATCTCAGTCAGGAGCAAGTTATTTTTTATTTCTGCTTTTACGTTTGGACATTGTCTATATATTTTTATCAGTGGCAATATTGATTCTGGTAGCAATTCACTTTCGCCCGCAGTTTCTTATCTTTAATGTTAACTGGGAGAAACATAGCGCAGAAAGATGGCGGATAATGGAGTGAGAGAGCACTGCTTGGGAAGGGAAGTTATGATTTGTGCTGATTGATGTGAACCATGTCTGCACTGGGAGTGAAACCCTTTTCTGGTGAGTAGTTAGCATTCCCGAGGTGAGCAGTGTCAGGTGCAAGGTAAATCTCCACCTGCACTAGACTGCTGTTAACTCACCCCCCCAAGCAATAATGGGGAATTGTTCATTTTTTACATGGCCGGTCTTCCTGCCATTTATGATTCACTGTCAGCTCCATGGTAAATTATGATTACTCTTGAGCTGCGAGCTTCCACCCACAAGGAAGTGTCTGGATATTTTTATTAAAAAGCACTTCACCTAGGAACTCTACGCGCAGAAAACCCTCAGGCAAGAAGCCAGTGCACTTCTGTGCTACTGACATCTGTGGTGTTTGGCACCCTTAACCGTTTGTTTGAAAGAGCTGTCGACTACCTTGCAGCATGAAAAAGTTTAATCAAATTTATGAGAACAGAAGAATGCTTTTCAATTTTTAAGAATGGCAAAAAGGGCCATTAGGCATGAAGGCTAATCCTTTTTGGATGGCGCTCTGCTCCTGCCTCCTTCTTTTGCTAATTTTAATGGAAGGTAGCAATGGCTATGAAATAAAACTCCCTGCTTTATACTTGCCATCACTCTTTTCCCTGAAATTAGCAAATGGCAGTAAATATAGTCCCCGTTGCTGCTGATGCTGCAGCTACCTCTTCAGGAACATTATTTCCTGCTGTTCTGAAGCATTAAAGATAAAAAGAGTGAAAGAGAGGGTGATGTCATTTGCTGCCACAATTTAAACATTAAAATTAACCACTCACTGAACACTCAGGAAAGGCTGTCAATCTGGATGGTTGATTCTCCTATTAAATGTAAGTGAGAGAAAGGGTGCAGAGGCAATCATTTTCCATGGTTTTTGCAATTTACCTATTTAATTCCTCAGTAAATTGCACCTCACTGCAAATGACACTATGATCAGCACAAGAGTATTTCTATGGAAGATATCACATTCACAGAGAGATTATTTGCTGAACCGGCTGTATCTTCCATTAGTTTTCCCATGGCAAATATTTTTTTGTTATTCTGTTCTGATTGGAAAAAAATCCTTATATTTGACAAAATTAGATTTGACACTAGAAACATACATTTCATTGAGGAAATCTTTTGCAGGATAAAGAAATGGAAGAAGTGGGATTAGAAAGGAAAGTGAGGCTTTGCAGAAAATACCAGGCACTTAGTCCACTGGGGTTAGAAGGACACCACTTAGATTTTTGCATCGATCAGTGATTTGCTATATTTCCCTGTCTGCACCACCCATTCTGCACCAGGGAATTTTAGAGTGTCATCTCCACATCAGGCAACCTGCTGTCCCTTTCAAATAAGAGCTGGGCATCACCTATGAATTGAAATTGCCTGCTCCCACACATTTGTTGCCTCTGTATTTCACCAGGTAAAATTTCCACTGCAGAAAAATGATCGCTGAGGTATAGTCAATGGAACTGAGCAAGGATGTATAACAAATGAGCCATGAGATACTGTATTTTTTACATACCGCCTCAGTTTCATTTCTAATGCAATGTCAGAGTCGATGTTCATTAACCATTCTATATCAACGTGCAACATTTTTGTGTTACACCAGTGATTCCAGCATTTCTATAATAAATCTTCCAAAGAGAACCAAAATCTCTTCCTCAAAGGCACTTGTGGTTTGAAAAAATGATGTTTTGAATTGGCTTGCCTTTCCTTTTGATTCTGATTCTCCGCAGCCATTTGCTTGTTCAAAGCAAAGTGCTGAAGATATCTGAATGCAAGTTCCTCTTCACGTCACTCTGATGTCTGCATTCATCCTCTGACTCTAATAGTTATTATCTGTAGTAGAGCCAGCATAAGATTCCCTTGGTGAGAGAGATGGGAGATTTTACTCCAGGGGCCAGTTCTTACGAAAATGCTAACATTTTTAAATAGCCTATGTAGCCGCACAGGACATCTGGTGGCGCTGTTGCTAGCTGCCTACGCCCATGGTCTGGCTGTCTTTTTTTATGTTTAGAGTGTGTTTTTGGGATTTCTTCGGGTTTTTTCGGGATTTTATGTGGGGGGAAGCGGGTAGGGTAAGGGGGAAACGGTTGTTCAGTGGCTTCCTGGCGAGGATGCGGCTATTATCCGAGTCGCATCCTCGCCCCC
Organism: Leucoraja erinaceus; assembly: GCF_028641065.1. NCBI lineage: Eukaryota > Metazoa > Chordata > Chondrichthyes > Rajiformes > Rajidae > Leucoraja > Leucoraja erinaceus. Next base: position 31,591,088 of record NC_073381.1, read on the forward strand.
CACCCCCCCCCCCCCGCGACCTACAAGTTGGATTGGCACGGCCTTTCCTGCCGGGACCGGACAAGAGCTTCAGCAGCGTCGGAAACATCGCGGAGCGGGCGAGGCCTTCCTTGGATCGCCGCTTGGAGCACTGGAGTGCTGGGCCGCTGCTCCAACATCGCGGAGCTGTGGGTGCGGGAGCTCCCAATGCAGGCGGCACTGACTTTAACATCGCGGAGTCCTGGGACCCTTTGCCGGGGGTCGCCAGCGCGAATCTCTGCCCAGCGCGGCATGTCGACATCGGGAACCATGGACTCTGGTGGAAGGTGGCCGATGAGAGGTTCCCGGCGAGAGGGCCTGAACATCGGGCCGCCCGTAGCAGCGACTATGGGGTTCTCGAGAGGCCCCGACCACGGGTGAACATTGGGGAACATCGGCGAGGAAGTTGACTGGACTTTGGTTCCTTCCCTCACAGTGGGGAACTATGGTGCTGCTGTGGGGGTGTTTGTGTTGTGGACTACTGTGTTTTGTGTTTTTTGTTTTTTTTTGTATGACTGTAAGGGAAAAATAATATTGTTGTCTCTTCATTCAAGACAATGACAATAAATTAAATCAAATCAAATCAAAATACATTCACACAAGGCTTCACAACATAACATGATTTTTAAATCTCACTGTCATTTGCCAAATGGAATGATTGTAATGTTTTATCCACATAAATTAATCCAGAAACATCCACTCAAAATAAAATCAAAATTATAATTTTTTGCACAATACATGCGACTAAAACTGTTGTGGATATTTAGTATAAAAATATTGATCATGGAGAGAAAATAACACAAAATATAGATGATTTAGATGCTCTTATGACATGATTGTCCAAAAAGAACGAGGATTTAAATCATCTTGCGAGTGGGTGTTTCTGGAATGTGATCGATTGGAACGTTGCCGTAAATTTTAAGGACACTGCCGATTCGTATGGGGCCCAAATAACATGTTTACATCATAAAATTAGACTAAAGCCACCCCAAGAAGCAAGATTATAGGTGAAATAAACGACTTACTTTTGTCCTGATATTGCACTCCATGGCATTGAAGGCATGGAGGGCGCTCTTTACTTTAATTCAGCGATTAAATTGTCCAGTGATTTAAAAAAAAAAACAGGAACGGAAGTCCGATCGATTTTTCTTCATCAGCTAGCAGTCCAAGGAAATCCTTCTCCGACAAGCAATACAAACCTGAATTTTAATCCCGCCCCCCCCCCAAAGGCTCTGGAGTCACAAGCACAGCCAGTGGCAAATCTGGATCGCCGCTGAAGGTAGGTTTTGTAACATCGCTATAAACAGTAAGTAATTTTGTGTTTCTATCAAAACCCATTTATTTCACTTTAATTTGGATTATCATTGACCAATGCAATAAAATAGACCAGAAAGGGCATGACAGGCTCTACATTTGGTCTGCAATGTCTGAACATTTGTGAGTACAGAGTACAGTTAAATTTCCATTGTTGGATTAAATGTTCATAAACTTGACCTATTCCTGTCTCACAGCAGCAGGAAGGGAATGGAATTTCAGGACGGTTTAACCTGCCAAATGGTCACATCTTAGAGAAGAAACACAGTTTCAAGAAGCAAAGGGTGATGATAAGTTATAGCTAGGCCACATTTCAATTTCAGTTTAGTTGATTGACATGGGTACTGAGGTACAGTGAAAAGCTACCAATCGGCAGAAAGACAATACACGATTGCAATTGAACCATTACAGTGCACATGTTACATGATAAGGACCACATTTGAAGTACTTCACATTTGAAGTATTGTGTGCATTTCTGGTCATCACGTAAGAGGAAGGATAAGGAGGATTTTGGAAGGGGTGCAGAAGAGATGCCCGTGATGTTGCCTGGATTAAGATAGGTTGGACAAATTTGGGTCGTCTTCCCAGAAGCGTGGGAGGCAGAAGGACGACCTGACGTATGAAATGATGAGAAGCATCGACAGGGCAGATAGTCAGAGCCTTTTACCCAGGTGTAAATATCTAATACCAGAGGACATGGGATTAAGGTGAGAGGGGGAAAGTTTAAAGGAGATTTGCAAAGCAAGTTTTTTTTTTACACAGAGGCTGGTATATGCCTGCAACACGCTGCCTTGGAAAGTGGTAGCAGCTGATACAATAATAACTGTGATGACATATCCTCCCTAAGATCTGATTGATCTGATCCCTATCAATGGTAAATAGGACACAAGAAGCCTACCATCAGAGCCTGGCTGCTGGAAAACACCAGCATTCTGGAGTAAACTGAGACCACAGACAAACGAGCCAAGGCTGGGTCCAATTATTGGATCAATTCACATGAATCTTGTCAACTCTACTCCTCATAAACCCAGGCGTTCTTTCAAGCAAGTGTGAAGTGTTTCCTCCCACATTCTCAAGACGTTCAGATTTATACGTTAATTGGCTTCTGTATATTGTCCCTAATGTGTATAGAGTGGAAGATAAAGTGGGATAATATTGAACTAGTGTGTAGGTGATCAATGGTCGGTGGACCAGGCCATCATAGGAGGCCGAGGGGTGATCCTATACATTTGTATAAGATTGGGAGGGGACTGGATATGTGAATGCACAGAGTATTTTACCCAGAGTACTTGACTCATGAACCAGAGGTTTAAGGTGAGAGGGGAAAGATTTAATGGGAATCTGAGAGGCAATTTTCTCACACAGAGTGGGGGTATATGGAACAAGCTGCCAGAGAAAGGTGGGTTCAATAACAACATTTAAAAGACAATAGACAATAGACAATAGGTACATGAGTAGGCCATTCGGCCCTTCGAGCCAGCACTACAATTTGAACAGGTACCTGGATAGGAAATGTTTAGATGGATGTGGGTCAATGCAGGCAGATGGGATCAGTGTAGATGGGCCAACTTGGTCGGCATGGGAAGTTGGGCTGAAGGGCCTGTTTCTGTGCCGTCTGACTCTTAGCTCTATGACTCTACAAACAACCCTCTCCAATCACCCTCTATCTCCTAGCCAAGCCAAGCCATTTTGGGATCTAACTTCCCCTGCAATGTTGGCAGCCTAAAAAGCAATGAAGAGAGGACTGGGATGAAAAAAAGACATTGGTGCAAAACACAATTGGTAGTGCAAGAGATGGTCCATAGTATCTGTGGCCATGGTAGAATTACTCCCCGGGCACTTTCCCTTGCAACCGCAAGAGATGCAACACTTGTCCCTTTACCTCCCCCCTCGACTCCATTCAAGGACCCAAGCAGTCGTTCCAGGTGCGACAGAGGTTTACCTGCATCTCCTCCAACCTCATCTATTGCATCCGCTGCTCTAGATATCAGCAGATCTATATCGGTGAGACCAAGCAGAGGCTGGGCGATCGTTTCGCCGAACATCTCCGCTCGGTCTGCAATAACCAACCTGACCTCCCGGTGGCTCAGCATTTCAACTCCCCTTCCCACTCCGTATCTGACCTCTCTGTCCTGGGTCTCCTCCATGGCCAGAGAGAGCAACACCGGAAATTGGAGGAACAGCACCTCATATTCCGCTTGGGGAGTCTGCATCCTGGGGGCATGAACATTGAATTCTCCCAATTTTGTTAGTCCTTGCTGTCTCCTCCCCTTCCTCAGCCCTCCTGCTGTCTCCTCCCATCCCCCAGCCTTCGTGCTCCTCCTCCTTTTTCCTTTCTTCTCCCCGCCCCCCCACCCCCCATTAGTCTGAAGAAGGGTTTTGGCCCGAAACGTTGCCTATTTCCTTCACTCCATAGATGCTGCTGCACCCGCTGAGTTTCTCCAGCTTCTGCATCTCCTGGCTGATGGTAGCAGAGTGAAGAGAACATGGTGCACATGGTGAGGATCCTTAATGTAATGCCTCCTTCTTGACACAGCATCTCATGCAGATGCTTTCAATGTGGGGACGGCTGTGATTTCGACCACCAAAGACAATGAATTAAATGGATTTTTTGTGGCAATTTAGTTTTTCTAGAATTCATTCCTTAAGATAAATAAACCATGCCCTGCAATTTATTTTAAAAGGGATAGAGTTGAAAAGTATAGCAAATGTACGAAGTTTGTATTGAATTTCAATGTACACTTGGATTGCTGTGAACAGTTTTGGTTACCTTATTATCAAAAGGCAATTAAGACACTGAAGAAGGTGATTTTTGTTTTAAATGGGGTAATAAAAGTGATTATACCTGTCAAGAAAGGATGAACAGGCAGTGGTGATCATTAAGATTGTGAAGGGTTTATGATGAAGTGGGCAGAGAGCGAGGAAAATAGCAAATTTACCCATATGGGGCTGAGCAAAACTGAAGTCATTAAATGTAAAAGAGCAATTAAGAGATTAATTAAGGAAAACACAAGAAACATCTTTACACAGAGTGGCGAGAATGTAGAACTCATTCACAAAAGTAGTTTTGAGGCAAAGAATCGAGGACCAACTTTATTAAGAGAAGGGAATGAAGCCTTTGACAGAATTAAATCATCTGACCTCTTCCCATTCATCTGATCTCAGAAGCTAAGCAGGCTCAGGCTTGGTTAATACTTGAATGGGAGACAGCCGTGGAATACCAGGTGCAGTAGACAGGGGTGGCACAGTGGCGCAGCAGTAGAGTTGCTGCCTTACTGCACCATAGACCCGGGTCTGAACCTGACCACAGGTGCCATCTGTACGGAGTTTGTACATTTTCCCTGTGACTGTGTGGCATTTTCTTTGGGAAGTCTGGTTTCCTCCCACACTACAAAGACACACAAGACTGTTGGTTAATTGCTTCAATTGTAAATTGTTCCTGGTGTGTAGGATTGTGCTAGTATGGGGATCGCTGGTTGGCGTGGACTCAGTGCACCGAAGGGTCTGTTTCCATGCTGCTTCTCTAAACTAAACTAAACTAAATGTGGAAGGATGAAAAGAGACTCAAATGAAATAAAGATGCTGATGGCATGGACTGGTTGGACCAATTTACCAATTCCTGTCCTTTTAATGTAGGTCAATAAATCTCATCCAAATAATAATACACAAATGAAAGTTCAAAGCCTATCTCACCAGGGACTAACTCTACTGAATGTTTTTCCTTCCATTATTTATTATGTAAAAGAATATGTGTGATATGATTGTGTTTATAATTTGTTTGGTTGTTTTGTTGTTTGTCTTTTGCACAAAAGTTTGCGAGCATTGCCACTTTCATTTCACTGCACATCTCGTATGTGTATGTGACAAATAAACTTGACTTGACTTGACTTGACTCAAAGCTAAGATCCTGGATTAATGAAAAAATATAGACACATGGAAAGTGACTGAAAAAGAATGAGGCCATTCAGTCTGTCATATCTGCATCAGTCAAAAATAGCTACCTAGCTTAATCCACTTTTTGTCTAACTAAACTATCCTTTGGGTATCGACCCGAAACATCACCTATTCCTTCGCTCCATAGATACTGCCTCTTCCACTGAGTTTCTCCAGCATTTTTGTCTAACTAAACTAAACAGGTAATTTACAGCAGCCAAATGAATAACAGGAGTATATTTGGGAAGTGTAGAAGAAATAGAGACGATGAAACACTTTTTCTCACAGAGAGTGGTGAGTCTGTGGAATTCTCTGTCTCAGAGGGCGGAGGAGGCGGGTTCTCTGGATGCTTTCAAGAGAGAGCTAGATAGGGCTCTTAAAAATAGCAGAGTCAGGGGATATGGGGAGAAGGCAGGAACGAGGTACTGATTGGGGATGATCAGCCAAGATCACATTAAATGGCGGTGCTGGCTTGAAGGGCCGAATGGCCTACTCCTGCACCTATTGTCTGTTGTCTATCCCACCACCAACTCTAGGTCTATTACTCTGCAGCTCCCTACATAGTTTTTTAAAATGTGGGTTTCTGTCTTGACGTGGAATTCTGTCAATGAATGCCAATGAATTGAAGGTGCAAAGGGACTTGGCAGTGCTGGTGCAGGATTCCAGCACGGTTAATATGCAGCTTGAGTTGGCAGCAAGGAAGAAAAATGCAATGTTAGCATTCATTTTGAGAGGACTAGAATGGGGATAAAAATGGGGATGTAATACTGAGACTTTATAAGGAACTGGTCACACCACATTTAGAATATTGGGAACAGTTTTTGACCGCATATCTGAGGAAGGATGTGCTGGTTTTGGAGATTTCATAAATTCATCATCATTAGAGCAGAATTGGGTCATTCAGCCCATTGAGTCTATTCCAGCATTCAATCTTCATTGCCCTCTTAACCCCACTATCTTGCCTTCTCCCCATAACCTTAGACACCCTTATCAAGAATCTGTTAATCTCCGTCCAGTGGAGAGGGTCCAGAGGTGGTTTATGAGAATGATCCCGGGGATGATCAGGTTAATGAATGTGGAGCCTTTGATGGTTCTGGGCCTATGCTCGCTGGACGGGGGAGGATCGCATTGAAACTTGCTGAATAGTGGCAGGCCTGGATAGAGTGGCTGTGAAGAGGATATTTCCAGTAGTGCGGAAAAATCTATAACCAGATGGCACAGTCTCAGAATGAAAAGACATACCTCTAGAAAGGAGATGAGATGGAATTCCTTCAGCTAGAAGGTAGTGAATCAGTGGATTTCATTGCCACAGACCCTGGTGGAGGCTAAGTCATTGGGTATTTTTAAAGTGGAGATTGATGGGTTATTGATTCGGAAGCTTGTCAATGGTTATGGGGATTAGGCAGGAGAATGGGCCTGAGGGAAAGATAAATCAGCCATGATTGAATGGAAGGGCAGACATTGTGCCTAATGGCCTAATTCTACTCCTATGTCTTACGAACTATGAATTTATAATCTTTTGGGTGCAAAACATTTTCCTCATCTCCTACATACTTCCAATTACTGTCCCAATTTTGGATTTAATTTGGATTACCCTATATTCATGAGCTTTCCCTGCTATGGACTCCTTTGAAGCCTTGTACAAAGTCTTGCGAATATCCATGCAGATGTACATGAACAACACTGCCTTCTTTAATCTTTCTTTTCAGCTTGTCAAATTGAAGATCAGATACAAACTTCTCATAAAAAAACTACATGTTGATTGGATCAGGTTACTCATTGGCTTTCTAATTTCCTAGAAACATAGAAAATAGGTGCAGGAGTAGGCCATTCGGCCCTTTGAACCAGCACCGCTATCCAATATGATCTTGTCTGATCATCCAAAATCAGTACCCCGTTCTTGCTTTCTCCAATTTTTCCTTGATTCCGTTAACCCTAAAGGGCCTGTCCCACTATTTCAACCTTATTTGCGAGTTTAAGAGAGTTTGCGCTCGCCACAAGCTCTCAGCATGGTCAACACATGGTTGTAGGTGGTCACTGGTAAGTCTCATTCTTGGTCAAGAGGAGTTCCTGCATAGTGGTTACTAATCATGGCCACAGTTTGGTCGAAGAAAATTTTTAACAAGCTGAAAAATTTTCTGCGAGTAAAAATTGGTCAGTATGGAGAAAATCGATACTTTTGAACTCGCAGTGTAGTGGTAGTGGGGTCGCCATGTCGTTGTAGGTAGTTGAGGTAGCCGTAGGTAATTTCCTTTGTTGACCGGGTATTTTAATTGGCTCATTGTGGAAAAGAAAACGTAAGCACGAGTTTTCAGAACCAAGGAAAGCCAACCGGTAATGTTAAATGCCCGCTAAACTTCACAGCTGTGTATCTCTGGCGTATTAAATGTTGTCTGGCTTCTTAAAAGAGCCTCCACTCCTTCCTCCCCCCTTATCTCCCCTTCTCCCCGCTTGTCAATCCCGCCATCCCAGTAATTAACCTTGTGAACCTATGCTGCACTCCCTCAATAACAAGAACGTCCGTCTTCAAATTTTGCTCCAACTAGCGATTCCCGCACTATCCCACTAGGGACAATTTTTACAATTACCAAGTCAATTTTGGAGTGTAGGAGGAAACCGAAGATCTCTGAGCAAACCCACGCAGGACATGGGGGGAACGTACAAACTCTGTACAGACAAACACCGTAGTTGGGATCGAACCCGGGTCTCTGGCGCTGCATTCGTTGTAAGGCAGCAACTCTACCGCTGCGCCACAATGACTGTATACTTTCTTGACTTCTAGTTTGTTTTGATGCCTATAGTCTTCTACTCTGGTTTGTAAAGCTCTCAGTTTTACGTCCATTTTTCTTTTTTGCTTTGCTACACTTGGCTGCACCTTGTCGTTCAAGAGCTCTGGATTTGGTAGATACACTTTATTGTTGTGGGAACCCGTTGAATCTCTTTGAATTAATGCCCCCACTGATCTGCGTGCTTTTTCCTTTAAATTGTTGTCTTCTGACCATTTTTATTAAATCACCCAGTCCAGTAAAATTGCCTTATCCCAGGCTAGTCCCCTTATTCCTATATGATGTTGGTTGTCTTCCATATCTACGTTATGTCCAACCATATTATCGCCGCCAGAAGAATGACCTCTCACCGATGCCTCTTCCACCTCTCCAGATTGATTCTCTAAAACTCAATTCAGGATTCCTACTTACCTTTCCCCAATTACTCACACCTACCCATCCTCCCCATCCTATAGCTCATACCTTCCTCTCACCCCACACTGCCACTTTCTCAGCTTGCCTTATACATAAAAGTTAATGCACATATGAATGTTTTGCCCTCTATTTTACTCTGATTGTATCCCAGCTACTGCGAGGGTTCATGGATGCAACCCCACCTCAAAACATCATTGTCCTGTGTTTCTGTGTTTCTGTGTGTATGGTAATTTGTTCTTTATCTCCTGCAGACTGAAGATATTTGCAGTTTCAATACTGTTATTGGCCTTTATTGTTCTCTAGTTCAACAGAATAAGCTCATACCTTCATGGAATCATGTAGTATGGGACTCTCCACTCTGGTGGAAAACTGGCAACATTCTTGGGGAGGGATAGGTAGTGTGACAGATTTTCTTTTGGTTACTTGAATGACCGAAGCACAAATACCATGATTTTTCAAAGTGACTTAAATTCCCTAATGAAAGTAATTACTGTGGTTCTCTTTCAACCTCTGACTGTATGCTCGTAGATTCATGCCAGATATTTGAACAATCAATATTTCCTCTCAGGAACCAAATTTTTAAAGGATCTAAAAGTAAAATTGAAATTTTGAGTAACGTGGGCAGGATGTAATGAAAAAGGGACAGCTTATGTTATGAAATAATCTATTCAGACTCTGGATCAACAAGTGTTTGAGTTTTTCAGTTCAATAATTTGCATTTTGGTTGACAAAGTGGAGCAGAATTAAATTGTCAAAAGCTGTCGATCAATTCATTGAAAATCATGTGACGCATGTCTAAGTAATGAGAAATAGTGACCCTGAATCAATAACTGCCAAGGCAACATCAAAGAAAGTTTAATCAAGCAATTACAGTTTGTGCTATTTTGAAGAGATATTGTTGCATTTTTAAATGTGATCTGATTGTGAATGATTTGCTTTGCAATATAATTAGCTGAGGCTTTGTGGTCATCTGGTACGGAGGCTGTCTAATGGAAAGTGAAGCCACCAAGCAAGCCTGAGAAATGATTAATCTCTCAAAAGCCAAATACAATTTTATATTGATAATGCAAACATGTAATTCAGTATGGCAAGAATTTACTAAAATTATGCATCTTAGTGATGAACAAAAAAAAACATTTAATGAGTTTTTAAATGTCAAAACGTACAAAATTTCTCGTTTCATTTTGTCGTATTAGCAGCTATCAAGTGTATTGTAGTTAAGATTGGCATATTCCTGTGCGGTGATCTAAAAAAATCAAAATTGTGGAAGGAATACACGATGAACACTATAGTTTGGAACACTAATTGTGGACAGCTAGATATTGCAGATTTTGCTAAAATCATCCACAATCAAAATTATTCATGATTGTTTTTTCATGATATCTAGATAGGATTCGCACTTTGCTGCTACTGATGGTTTCACAAATCAGTCCGAATGGGAATTCTCTCCAGTCTCTAATCTCCTGTACATGCCGTAGAGAATACACCAGCAAGGAGCTCTCCATTGGCAAATCACATAATCATAGTGCACCTATCAATTTTGCATTGGTTTGAGAAGTGCAATCCAGCCTAATCTCCCTTCCCAGTTTTTGGTCCATCGTCAATGGACCCAGATGCTCATCGAAACTTAGAAAAATAGGAACAGGGATAGGGATTTGACCCTTCAATCCTACTCAATAAGATTGAGTTATGCCCCTGTCCCATTTAGGAACCTGAACGGAAACCTCTTTGACCCTCCAAATCTGAGGAAGGACATTATTGCCATAGAGGGAGTGCAGAGACGGTTCACCAGACTGATTCCTGGGATGTCAGGACTGTCTTATGAAGAAAGACTGGATAGACTTGGTTTATACTCTCTAGAATTTAGAAGATTGAGAGGGGATCTTATAGAAACTTACAAAATTCTTAAGGGGTTGGACAGGCTAGATGCAGGAAGATTGTTCCCGATGTTAGGGAAGTCCAGGACAAGGGGTCACAGCTTAAGGATAAAGGGGAAATCCTTTAAAACCGAGATGAGAAGAACTTTTTTTCACACAGAGAGTGGTGAATCTCTGGAACTCTCTGCCACAGAGGGTAGTTGAGGCCAGTTCATTGGCTATATTTAAGAGGGAGTTAGATGTGGCCCTTGTGGCTAAGGGGATCAGGGGGTATGGAGAGAAGGCAGGTACGGGATACTGAGTTGGATGATCAGCCATGATCATATTGAATGGCGGTGCAGGCTCGAAGGGCCGAATGGCCTACTCCTGCACCTAATTTCTATGTTTCTATGTTTCTATGTTTGCATCCCACCCAAGGTTTCCGTGCGGTTCCCGGAGGTTACAGGTGGTTGCCGGAGGTTGCAGGTAGTGAAAGCAGTTAGGGAGACTGACAAAAACCTCTGGGAACCGCACGGAAACCTTGGGTGGGGTGCAAAGTCTCCAGTGGTTTGCGTTCAGGTTTCCTAAGTGGGACAGGGGCATAACTAACTATATCAACACCATATTCCTTTTCTCTTCCCATGTCCTGGGACACTTATATTGCTTAGACATTTATAAGTCACTATCTTAAAAATATTCAGTGATGTGAAACCTTCATCATCATTGGGAGTGACTCATAGGTACTGAGGTGACCACACAGACTGTTCCTAAGTGGCCTATTCTCTTCCAAATGTGTATAAATCCAATCCCAATTAAGACATTTTAGTTTCTTACCCCAAAGTCCAGACATATTTATTCAATATCACAAACTCCCTGCAATATCACAAACTCCCTGCTGGACCCTCTGCAGTTTGCATATCGGGCCAATAAATTTGTGGGTGATGCAGTCAACCCGGGCCTGTAGTTCATTCTACAGCACCTGGACCTCCACGGGACCAACGCGAGAATCCTGTTTGTTGATTTTAGCTCTGCATTCAACACCATTGTGCCAGAGCTACTACACTCCAAACTTTCCAAGTTGACTGTGCCTGAACCCCTCTGTCGGTGGATCACCAGCTTCCTGACAGACAGGAAGCAGCATGTGAGGCTGGGAAAGCACATCTCAGACGCGCAAACGCACAGCACAGGAGCACTGCAAGGCTGCATGCTCTTTCCTGTCCTCTTCTCTCTCTACACCAATGACTGCACCTCCACAGACACCTCTGTCAAGCTTCTCAAGTTTGCGGACGACACAACCTTGATTGGATTGATCCTGGATGGAGAGGAATCTGCCCACAGACTGTGTCACAGCTGGTGTCCTGGTGCCGCCGCAACAACCTAGAGCTCAATGTTCTTAAGACAGTGGAATTGATTGTAGACTTTAGGAGAACTCCCCCTCCCCTCACTCCACTCACCATCAACAACACCACAGTCACATCTGTGAGTCTTTTAAGTTTCTGGGAACCATGATCACCAAGGACCTTAAGTGGGGGGCTACCATCGACTCCACAGTCAAAAAGGCACAACAGAGGATGTACTTCCTACAGCAGCTGAGGAAGCACAATCTGCCACAGGCAATGATGGTCCAATTCTATATGGCCATTGTAGAGTCTGTTCTCACCTTCTCCATCATGGTCTGGTTTGGCTCAGCCACCAAGCACGACACCCGGAGTCTGCAGCGAATCATCCGATCAGCAGAGAAGGTTATTGGCTGCAACCTTCCCTCCATTGATGAACTGTACATTGCAAGGGCCAGGAAGCGAACGGGCAAGATCATCTCTGACCTCTCTCACCCTGGCCACAAACCCTTTGAATCACTTTCCTCTGGAAGGCGACTCCGGATTGTCAAAGCTGCCACAGCTAACAAGAACAACAGTTTTTATCCCCAAGTAGTTGCTCTACTCAACAGCCAAAACTCTGTAGCCTCCCTTTGATCTGGTATTTTGTTGGTTCACATGCTGTTTTATCATTAATGTTTTATTATTATTAATGTTTAATGTTTTCTGAATCATTCGTAACTGTCACTGTATGTCATGTTGTTACCTGTGGGCCGAGCACCAAGGTAAATTCCTTGTATGTGAATACTTGGCCAATAAACTTAGTTACTTACTCAATTTCAGAACTACTTTATCCCTATACATAACTGGTACCCGGACGGGACGTCGAAGGACGAGAAGCCGAAGCCAAGAAGTGGGAGCCAAGATACCGAAAGTGCATTACACCGAAAGGACACAAAGCCGAAAGGACACGAACCTGAATGGACACCACATCGCAAAGCAAGACGCAGAATGGACATGACTTTGAAAAGCCGCTGAACGGACATGACGTGTCCGGTAACGAGATTGGTCCGACACCTTGTCAGTCGTCGACAAAGGCCAGCTATTGGTCCAGACCCCTGCGTCCACCACATGATTGGTGTGGGGGGGGGGGGGGGGGGGGGGGGGGGGGGGGGGGGGGGGGGGGGGGGAGAGACGGATGGTGGGGGGGGAGCTGGAGCTTACATTTGTAAAATGGTGGCAGTGAGTCCAAGCTGCTGTGATGAAACATGGTGTCCGTTCAGGTTTGTGTCCTTTTGGCGTGGTGTCTGTTCGGTTTTATATCTTTGGCGTCGTGTCCATTCGGTTTCGTGTCTTTTTGGCGTTGAGTCCGTTCGGTATCCTGGCTTCCACTTCTTGGCTTCGGCTTCTCACCCTTCGATGCCCCATCCGCACACTTTCATAACCACCCTAAAATGTATGGAGTTATGATCACTGTTCGCAAAACGCTATTCCCGACTGAAACATCATGTCAACTTTCCCAGCACAAGGTCCAGTATGGTACCTCCTTGAGTTAAATTATCCAAATACTGTTTTAGGAAATCCACTTGGATACACCTGAAATTCTGCCCCATCTAAATTTTTTTGCACTGAGTTCCATGTGATATTGGGGAGAGTTAGTTGCCCACCACGACAAACTTGTTGTTTTTGGCTCTTTCCGTAATCTGTCCACATATCTGTACCTCTATCTTCCACAGGCTATTGGGCGGCCTATAATATAATCCCATTAGAGTGATTGCACCTTCCTTACCTTTGAGTTCTACTTTGAGCTTTGCTCTTCAATCATCCCTAACCCTTCTGTGTTTGATAACCTAAGAGATCCTCTTTTCACATTCTTAGGATTGTTATAATTTTGTACATATCCATTAAACCCTCCGACAGGCTCCTCTATACTCAAAAATTCCACCCTGAACATCTAATGTATACATTTATTAATTTTAATTTTACCAATATCCTTAACTCCTGTTTATACCTTCCCTACTACTATGGTTTTCTTTCTTTGGGATGCAGTTGCTATTAGAATAAATAGATTTTAAAAAAAAAACATGTCCTGCAGTCCAAGCTTGTGAATAATGTTCTGTCTTGAAAGCACAAGTACTGTGTGTGGAGCAAGGTGTGTAGTTTTAGCTTGCAGAAAGTCGATCTGCTATTAATTAAGAAGCAGCATTAAACTGGGAAGTGAAATTAGGCTGGATTGTACTTCTCAAACCAATGCAAAATTGATAGGTGCTTCTGGCCTTCTGAACACATCCAAGGGCAGTGAACTGGTTGACATCATATTTTTCAATTCTAGCTTGGAAACTGCTTAATGCATGAAAATTGTTGGAGAATTGACATTGACAGTCATTGACATGATTGAAAAGTGTGAGATGTGTCCCTGGGCTTGGATTGAATGCCTGAGATGCTGCAATTTACACTCGTAAATCTATTAAAATAATTGATATTGTTGGACACACAATGATACCGAAGATATAGAAGAGCTCTCGCAATAGCTTCTGCTATTAGTAACTGGATGATCAGCTCCAGGTTTTTAAAACTTCATTTTATAAAGGCCATTATCTCAGCATCTCAGCGATTCGCCGTCAGAAATTTGTGATGCCCAATGGAGAGAAAAACAGTGACTGCCCAATTGAGTTTCTATCCTGCCAACATCTCTGTGTTAGCAAAGTAACATTTCACACAGTATCAATGTGAAGATAGTGGTCGAGGCATCGCACCATGTCCACACGATATCCTATGCAAATCCATTTTCACTAGACAAATTTATATTTACATAAAATCAATGCAATAAAAACAAAGTGGTGGAGGAATTCAACAGGTCAGGCAGCATCTGTGAAGGGGATAGACAGATAATGTTTTGGGATGGCATCTTTTTTTAGACTGATGGAACATGGGGAAGAATACTGGGAAAGGGAGGTAGGAGCTGGGCAAAGCCTAGCCAATGATGGGTGAATGCAGATGAGGGGGGGGGGGGGGGGGGGGGGGGTGTATAGGTGTTGGAGGTCATGACAAAGGCCGAAGATAAAAAGGTCAAAAGGATGTTGGATAAGAAAAGAAGAGTTAGAGGTGGAAGACGAACCCACCACCAGTCGCATCTTCCCAACCCCAACCCTCTCCGTTTTCTGCAGAGACCACTCCCTCCATGTCTCATTGATTCACCCATCCCTTCCTACCCACACCAGCCTCTCCCCAGGTACTTTCCCCTGCAACCCGCAGGAGACATAACACCTATCCTTATAGTTTCTCCCTCACATCCATCTAGGAAACCCAGCAGAAAATTCTGGGTGAGACAGGGGATCATGTGCACCCCCTCTAACCTCATCTACTGTTCTTAGTGATCTAAAAGTAGCCTGCTTTACATCGGCAAGACAAAGTTTAAACTAAGTGACCGTTTCACTGAAAACGTCCTCCCAACCTTACACTCGGTCCGCCAAGTCCTGCTAGATCTCCCGTTGCTTACCAGTTGAACCCCCCTTCCCATTCACATACTGACCTTTCTGACTTGAACCTCCCCCATTGCCAGAGCAAGGCCACATGCATGCTGGAGGCACAACACCTATTCTGCTTGGGTATCTTACAACACTTCAGCATGACCATTGAATTCTCCAATTTTGGGTAACTAACCCGCAAACAACCCTCCACACCCCTGCTCTTTTATCCCTCCACCTCTTTTTCCTGCACTCTTTCCTATGCCGCACCTGGATCCAAACCTATTTCTCCCTTTCCCTTTCCCACCCATCCCCATCCACCTACATTCCTTCATGTGGGTTTAAATTTCATGCACGTCTCAAAATGTTAAATTTCAAATCTCATTTCTGTCCATATCTCCTTATCTTCCATCTTTTCTTTCATGGCCTTTGTCCAACCATTTGCAAATCAAAATCCCTTTCAACTGTGTCCACCTATCACTTACCAGAATATGTCTGCCCCCCTAATTCTCTCTTCCTGCTTTATCCCCCCACTATGATCAGCCTGAAAATGAGTCCTGACCTGAAACATTGCCTATTCATGTTCTCCAGAGATGCCGTCTGACTCACAGTTAGTCCAGCACTTTGTGTCTTTTATTATAAACTAGCATCTGCAGTTCCTTGGGTCTCCAGTGACTTCAGGTATCTTGCTGATGCATGGAGTTGATAGTGATAGACCAAATTGTAATGGTAAAGTAACTCCACTGTCTTCTTGACAGTGAATGGACATTTAATCATTCTATCAATTCTTCGGGACTATCTAACTGAGCCCCCGATGCAACTAAATTTCCTCTGTGTGTGTGTGTGTGTGTGTGTGTGTGCAATTGCAATAAGCTTTTATGTGACAAATCAATACTCTGCAATGCTTTAACTTACCCCATCTGCCATCCCCTTTGAAATGTTTCTGCACTATCGTTTTATTCACCAATCTTTTACTAATATTTTCACAACTTTTTCCATCATATTTTTGGATGCGACTTCGTTTTGGAAGTGGAGAATTCAATGTTTTTCATGGATCGGGTTTAAACCACCAAACCACAAACTTTTTTCATCCAGTTTGTCTGTGGCTGTCACTCATAGTGGAGGAGATAAGTTGGAAAGGTCAGTTCTTTAGAGATTAGCAATGTGGAATGAGCTTCCAGTGAAGGTGGTGGAGGTTCATTTTTATCATTTAAAAATAAAACCAGTTAAACTGGGAAGGGAATGGAGGGTTATGGTCAGCACAGTATATGGGACTAGGGGCTTCGGCACGGACTAGAGGGGAGATGGCCTGTTTCCGTGCTGTAATTGTTATATGGTTATAGGTCAGTAAGGGAAAGGGAATGGGAGGGGTCAAAATGATTAGCAACCAGGAACTCCAGCAGACATCAGCGGGCAGAGCACAAGCGTTCGGAGACATAGAAACATAGAAACATAGAAAATAGATGCAGTAGGCCATTCAGCCCTTCTAGTCGGCACCGCCATTCAATATGATCATGGCTTATCATCCAAAATCAGTACCCCGTTCCGGCTTTTTCCCCATATCCCTTGATTTCCTTAGACCCAAGAGTAAAATCTAACTCTCTCTTGAAAACATCCAGTGAATTGGCCTCCACTGCCTTCTGTGGCATAGAATTGCACAGATTCACAACTCTCTGGGTGAAAAGGTTTTTTTCTCATCGCAGCCCTAAATGGCCTACCCCTTATCCTTAAACTGCGACACCTGGTTCTTGACTCTCCCAACTTCTGGAACATTTTTCCTGCATCTACCCAGCCAAGCCTCTAAGAATGTTATATGTTTCTATAGGACACCCTCTCATCCTTCTAAATTTCAGCGAATACCAGTTGACCCATTCTTTTATCATACTGTATGTCAGTCCCGCCATCCGGGGAATTAACCTGGTGATCCTACACTGCACTCCCTCAATAGCAATAATGTCCTTCCTCAAATTAGGAGCCCAAAACTGCACACAATACTCCAGGTGCAGTCTCACCAGGGCCCTGTACAAATGAAGTAGGTCATCCTTGCTCCTAAACTCCATTCCTCTCGCAATGAAGGCCAGCATGTCGTTAGATTTCTTCATTGCCTGCTATGCTATATCTGCATGCTCACTTTCAGTGACTGATGTACAAGCACACCCAGGTCTCGTTGCACCTCCCCTTCTCTTAATCTGACACCATTCAGATAATAATCTGCCTTCCTGTTCTTGCCACCAAAGTGAATAACCTCACATTTATCCACATTATACTGCATCTGCCATGCCTCTGCCCACTCATCCAACCTATCCAAGTCACCCTTAATCCTCATAGCATCCTCCTTGCAGCTCACACTGCCACCCACCTTTGTGTCATCTGCAAACTTAGAGATGTTACGTTTAATTCTCTCTAAATCATTAATATATATTATCAATAACTGGGGTACCGGCACCAAGCCTTGCGGCACCCCACGAGTCACTGCCTGCCATTCTGAAAAGGACCCATTAATTTCTACTCTTTGCTTCCCGTCTGCCAACCAGTTCTCTATCCATGTCAATAACTGACCCCCAATAACATGTGTGCTAATTTTGCACATTAATCTCTTGTGTGGGACCTTGTCAAACGCTTTTTAAAATTCCAGATACACCACATCCACTGGCTCTCCCTTATCCATTCTACTTGTTACATCCTCAAAAAATTCAAAAAGATGAATCAAGCATGATTTCCCCATCATAAATCCATGCTGACTGACTGATCCCATCACCGCTTTCAAAATGCACTGCAATAACATCTTTAATAATCGACTCTAGCATCTTCCCTACTACCGATGTAATGCTAACTGGTTTTCTCTCTCCCTGCTTTCTTAAAAAGTGGAGTTACATTGGCTACCCTCCAGTCCACAGGAACTGATTGAGAGTTGAGATATTGGAAAATGATCAGCAATGCATCCAAAATTTCAGGGGCCACCTCCTTGAGTACTCTGAGATGCAGACCATCAGGCCCTGGGGATTTATCTGCCAACAGTTTACCTAACACCATTTTCTGACTAATGTGGATGCCCTTCAGTTCCTCCCTCCCACTAGATCCTCGGTCCCTAGTATTTCCGGGAGATTGTTTGTGTCTTCCTTTGTGAAGACAGAACCAAAGTACTTGTTTAACTGTTCTGCTATTACCTTTTTTCACCTGTCTCTGACTGTAAGGGACCTACATCCGTCCTTACTAAACTTTTCCTTTTTACATACCTAAAGAAAGTTTTACAGTCAGTTTTTATATTCCCCGCAAGCTTTCTTTCATGCTCTTTTTTCCCCCACTTAATTAACCCCTTTGTCCTCCTCTGTTGAATTCTACATTTCTCCCAGTCCTCTGGTTTGCCACTTCTTCTGGCCAATTTATATGCCTCTTCCTTGGATTTAACACTGTCCTTGACTTCCCTCGTCAGTCATGGTTGAGCCGCCTTCCCAGTTTTATTTTTCGCCAGACAGAGATGAACAATTTCTGGAGTTCATCCAAGCGGTCTTTAAATCTTTACCATTGCATCTCCACTGTCAATCCTTTAACTACAATTTGCCCATCTATCCTAGCCAATACCTGTCTCATACATTCAAAGTCTCCTTTATTCAAGTTCAGGACCCTAGTCTCTGAATTAACCGTCACTCTCCATCCTAATACAGAATTCCACCATATTATGGTCACAGTTGCCCAAGGGGCCTTGCACAACAAGATCGCTAACGAATCCTTCCTCATTACACAATACCCAGTCTATGATGGCCGCCCTCTAGTCGGTTCCTCTACATATTGGTTTAAAAACCCATCCCATATACATTCCAGGAAATCCTCCTCCTCAACACTGTTACCAATTTGGTTGGCCCAATCTATTTGGAGATTAAATTCACCTAGGATAACCGCTGTACGTTTGCTATATGCATCCTTAATTTCCTGCTTGATGCTATCCCCAACCTCCCTAGTTCTGTTTGGTGGTCAGTATACAACTGGAAAAATGGTCACTGAGTCTATGCTTGGTCGTGCAGATGTAGAGGAGGCAATTCGAGAGTACTGTTTGCAGAAGACAAGGCTGGAAGAGGTGCACATACACTTCTGTCTCATCTGGAATGGCTGCGGATTTGATGTGAGAGTGGAGGTGTAGAACCTGTTGTTACATCTCCTGCTGTTGCAGGGGAAAATGCTTAGGCGGGGAGGATTAATCAAATCAATAAGTTATGGAGAGAAAGTAGAAAAGTGTGAGGACAGGATGAAGTGATCTTTTTGCCACCCTTCAATGTGTGTCACGTTCAACCTTCACCTTCAAATAGTGAAAGGCTTGGATAGAGTGGATGTTTCCACTAGTGGGAGAGTCGAGGACTGGTCATTGCCTCAGAATTAAAGGACGTTCCTAGAAGGAGATGAGGAGGAATTTCTTTAGTCAGTGGGTGGTGAATCTGTGGAATTCTTTGCCACAGAAGACAGTGGAGACCAAGTCAATGGATAATTTTAAGGCAGAGATAGATAGTTTCTTGAATAGTATGGGTGTCAGGGGGTATGGGGAGAAGACGGGAGAATGGGTTTAGGAGGGAGAGATAGATCAGCAATCCTTGATACGGTAAGTCAATGCTAATCAATGTGAGACTTTCAGGAACAACTGCCTTTCTGAGATAAGTGTTGTTTCTGTCTTCAAAAGCTTCAGAGAACTGCATCAATCTTGAGGGTACACAAAATTGTTGGAGAAACTCAGCGGGTGCAGCAGCATCTATGGAGCGAAGAAAATAACTTTTTTCTTCGCTCCGTAGATGCTGCTGCACCCGCTGAGTTTCTCCAGCAATTTTGTGTACCTTTGATCTTCCAGCATCTGCAGTTCCTTCTTGAACACAATGCATCAATCTTGAGTATGGTTCAAAAAGCTGAGCACAAAAATTATTACTTTCAACCAGTGAAAAGTTAAGGGCAGACTTCAAGGATAAGAAGTTAAAAAATATGAGTTAAATATCAATTGAGGACTTTTCACATAGTAATTAAGTTTCTGGGAACAAAAGCCAGGTTAATTCCACTGGGAAAATAAACTGACTTTTAAAAAAGGAAGAAATGCCACAAAAAATGGTTCACTGTGTTGCTTGAAGTGCATGTGATCTCAGGGGAAGGCTAGGCATCTCCGCAAATTCAGAAGGATGAAAATGCATAAGATCAGGGAAGTTAATGTTCATTTTGTGGGTGACAACAAAATAAGTTGTAAGGGATTTGTAGACTATTTTATCTTTCATTAGATTCTAAAGCATGCAATGAATCTTTTCACCGAAGATTATTGGCAAAACATCTTGAACTACTTTAAGCACATCAGATGGAGTTTTTAATGGAACTGGTAAATGTGAATTAACCTGTAAGTTCCAGTCACGATTCATGTTTGATGCTATTCCTTTGAAGTTTGCATAAAATTTGCAAAAAAGTTTCACAATTGTAAGTTCAGTTCAGTTTATTGTCACGTGTACCGAGGTGACAGTGAAAAGCTTTTGTTGCATGCTAACGTCAGCAGAAAGATAATACATAATTACCATCGATCCATTTACAGTGTATAGATATGGTAATAACATTTCATGCAAGTACAGAATACATTCAGCACAGCTGGATGTTTTTCTTAAAGATATATTGTTAATTTTTAAAGCATCACATTAAAAGGAAGCTGCACGTTTAAAACAGGGCATACCCCTACAAGTAATTAATCATGAACAGTGGGGCTACCCACTCTTATTAGAAACATAGAAACATAGAAAATAGATGCAGGAGTAGGCCATTCGGCCCTTCGAGTCTGCACTGCCATTCAATATGATCATGGCTGATCATCCAACTCAGTATCCCGTACCTGCCTTCTCTCCATACCCCCTGATCCCCTTAGGCACAAGGGCCACATCTAACTCCCTCTTAAATATATCCAATGAACTGGCCTCAACTAGCTTCTGTGGCAGAAAATTCCAGAGATTCACCACTTATTAGAACCCAGAAGGGTTCAGCCCATCATGTCCATGCTAGCTCCCAGCTAGACAAAGCTTTGTAACTCTGCATTCTTTACTCTCTCACCCATCAAAATCCCTTTGATTCTTTATGCCACTTACTATATACTAAGGAATAATTTATAGCAGCTAAATAACCTGTTTACTATAGCAGGGAGCAGGTCATTCAGCCTATCAAGTATGAGGTGACCAAGAATCATCCAAGTACATTATTTCCACTCTACTCCCATATTATTATTTTCATTTTCCCCTCAATTTCCCTCAGATTCTATCTTTCGCCTACACACATTTGAATCAATAGAATCAAGTGACCAATTTAGGGTGTAGGTTTTTGGGATGTGGGAGAAAGCAGGAGCACCCAGAGGTTTCCCATGCTGTTGCAGGGTGTCATAGAGACTTGCAGCGTGGAAACAGGCCCTTCGGCCCAACCCAGTCCACATGTCCCATCTCTACTAGTCCCACCTGCCTACACTTGGACCGTATCCTTCTAAATCTGTCCAATTCACGTACCTGTCTAAATGTTTCCTAAATGTTGCGATAGTATCTGCCTTAACTACCTCCTGCGGAGTACTCGTTCCATACACCCACCACCATTTGTGTGGAAATACCTTCCTATTAAATCTTTTCCTCTTCACCTTGAATCTATGTCCTCTGATTCCCGATTCCCCTACTCTGGGCAAGAGACACTGGGCGTCTACCCAATCCATTCCCCTCATGATTTTGTACACCTCATAATTTTGTAAAGAGGAGAATGTTTAAATTCTACACACTCACTGCCGGATTTCAGGATTTAATCTGCGAGGAGCAGCTGTACTAGATGTGCTGCTATGCTGCTCCTAAAAGTCTTTGGGTGTGGGTAGAAACCTGATTGGAACCAACACCTTCACAGGGAGAACGTGCAGACTCCATACAGACAGCACCCAAGGTCAGAATCAAACCCAGGTAAATTAAACTCTGATAGGTCACCACTCGATCCTTTGAGGATACTCCAAACATGAACTGAGCCTTTGGGTGCAAAGGCAGAAGTAGATGCAACTTGAAAATGTTACCATTTCATTAAAATAACTCCTAAGGAATTTAACACTGGATCACAATCAAATTAAAACATAATTCTGTTTCTTGTATTAGATGTTAGTTTTGGTAATTAAAATCGGGTTACTCAAAACAGTGGTTTAAAATCACATTTTTTCTGTTACTTCAATTTGCTGCAGAATAAAATAAAATTGTTTCAAAGTACAACTCTTAAGCACATCATCGTATACAGTATTCTTCAAAGAATTTAGAAAATATAGTTTAAATGCACGAGTTTTCTGTTTAGCAATATGGAAATAATTCTTTTAGGGGAAATGTGTGAAAATAATCTTGAGCCCAAGTAGAAAGTACACGGTGAGTGTAACAAAAATCCCACACAGGTTGTTTTCCAATAGATGCATGTGATCAGCGATGTAGTACAGGGCTCTGGGCTGGTCCCTTAGGAATTGTTATATACATTAATAATCTGTATCTAAATGTAAGAGGTATGATCTGTAAATTTACAATATGAATATTGTGGTATCATTTATAATGACAATGACTGAAGCAGGGGAAGTACACTAGGCCCTTTAAGCCTGCTCCACCATCTAATATGAACATGCTTGATCTATGCTGACATCATCTCCTTTTCTGTGCTGGTTCCCCATAACCCTCAATTGTACAAAAATATATCTCCTCCCACCTTATATACTTCCAATGATCCACAACCTACTTGGGGTAGACAGTCTGGAGATTTATCCCCTTCTGAGAAAATATGTAATGCAGCGTTTCAGCTGGGAGGAGCTATGAGGAGAAACTAAAAAGGCTGTGTTTGTTTTCCTTGGAACTTTGAGAGTGACCTGTTGCAATATTTTGAGGGGAATAGAGAGGGTATGTAGTAAGAAACATTTGCCTCAGCAGAAGTGTCTACAAATGGAAGGCATAGTAATAGAGCAAAGGATGTTCGGCACGGACTTGTAGGGCCGAGATGGCCTGTTTCCGTGCTGTAATTGTTATATGGTTATATGATGTTGAGAGAACCTTTTAATTTAGTTGAGAGATACACAGTAGAAGCAGGTCCTTCGGCCAACAGAGTTCATACCGACCAACAATGACCCGCACTCGCTAGTTCTATCCTACACACTAGTGACAATTTACAGAAGCCAGTTCAGCTACAAACCTGCATATCTTCGGAATGTGGGGGGAAACCGGAGAAACCAGAGAAAACCCATATGGCCACAGGGAGAATGTTCAAACTCCGTATAGAGAGGACCCGTAGTCAGGATCAAACCCTGGTCTCCTGTGCTGCAAGGCAGCAACACTATCGCTGTGCCACTGTGCCACCCATAAGGTGAGGAATATAATTTTTTACCCAGGGGACAGCTAGAATCTGGAACATCTACCAGCCTGTGGCGATGTTGATGGCAGGTATTCACACAACATTTATGAAGTATTTAAAGTCATGTTGCAGCTCTATAAACCTTTTTTTGAGCTGTATTATGTGCAGAACTAATCACCCATTTAAAGGAAGGGCATGGGGGGCATCGGACAGGGTGCAAAAGAGGTTTACTAGGACTGTACCTGGATTAGAGGGCATTGGCTATAAGGATAATTTAGACAGACATGGATTGTTTTCTCTAAGCTTTGAAGGTTAAGGGGAGACCTGACAGAAGTATGTAACATTATGAGAGAAATGCATAGGGTAGACTCAATCCCTTTTCCCAAGATGGAAATGTCAAAGCCTAGAGGGGATAGCTGTAA
The DNA here is from genome assembly GCF_028641065.1 of Leucoraja erinaceus. Taxonomy (NCBI): domain Eukaryota; kingdom Metazoa; phylum Chordata; class Chondrichthyes; order Rajiformes; family Rajidae; genus Leucoraja; species Leucoraja erinaceus. Next base: position 31,614,954 of record NC_073381.1, read on the forward strand.
TGTGAGAGACAAAGTATAAAGGAAATGCACAGGACAAGTGCTTCACACATATAATGGTGAGCCTGGAACACGCTGCCTGGGTGGTGGTGGAGACAGGTATAATAAGGTGTTTAAGAGGTATTTAGACAGACGCATGGATATGCAGGGAATGGAGAGATGTAGATGTAGATTCAGGAGATTAGTTTAACTCATGTTCAGCAAAAACATTGTGAGCATCAGGAGCCCTTCCTGTGCTGTACTGGTCTATGTTCTGCGTTCATATAAATTCCCGTCGCATACAAGATTCTTGGCCTCGTTACTGGGAAATTAGATAAATTAAGATAGATGCATAAAGACCCACAAGGACAGACATCCAGAGGGCCTGGTTCCATGCTGTATGACACTATGCCAATTAACACAAAGTCTAGTTGCTAACCTACCGTAAGGCATTTCAGTTCCCTTTTGTAATCCTAGCTGCACTAATACCTTTAGTTTGCAAATGCTGCTTTGAAGATATTTCAGTTTTGGTTCAGTTGCAGAGTTCCCAGCTCTTAATGAGGAAGATTGTGGATGCAAGGCTCATTTTAGAACCTTAGGCAAAAGAGTGATGACTGCCATTCATCCATATGAGGGATGAATGTTGAATTGCACTCATGCCTTATGTCTTTTGTTACCGGGAAGGTTTCAAGGAATTACACAAAACGCTCTACTCTTAGCTGACACTAATTTTGTTGCTTTAGTAATGACATTGCAGGTCAAATATATTGATGGTGGGTGACTTGCAACAGTGGTGCTATTAATGGTTAAGGGAGATGTGACCGAATCTTGAATACCTTATCTGCTGCTGCCAGCTGGATTCATTCAGGTCCAGCTGTAAGCTGATGTTGGCTGGTGGTTGATGGAAAAAAATAAGTATGGAGTTAAATAATCTGATCCAATGCCTGACTTTAAATTTGAAAGCTTGTTAGAAAGAGGATTCCATACTCGCAGTGATGCATTGGGACACAAAATGATTGACTTCAAGATCTTCATAATCTTGCTTTATGCTAATTTAGCCAGAATGCATCCTGCATTTTGCTGATAGGGTATTGTTGGTAGCATTTTGTTTTTTTTGTCAGTGTCACAATTATAGAGGCACACAGAGTGGAAACAGGCCCTTTGACCCAACTTGCCCACACCGATCAACTTGTCCCATCTACACAAGCCCCACTTGCCTGCATGTAGCCCATATCCCTCTAAACCTGCCCTATCCATGTACCTGTCTAATTGCTTCTTAAACATTGCGAAAGTCCTTGCCTCAACTACCTCCTCCGGCAGCTCGTTCCAACAACCCACTACCCTTTGTATGAAGTGGTGTAAGAGCATAATAGTACAAGAGCATAATGAAATGAATGGCCTGAACTATTGAGAAGATCTTGAACACTGGAGCATTCATCACTGCTGTGTCCAGTAAACTCATCATAGTGCTCATCAGTAGCAGAGGCCCTAGTTTACGATAGTCAAATGTTTACTTTTTACCAACCCAACACATAGTGCTGCCATCACTCTATTTGAATTGGCTGTTTCCATGGGCTTCAAGTGTGGTAGCAATGGTCCAGCCTGGCTTTCACCAGAGTATAAGACACACTGAAGTCTGGTCTGCAAGAATGCCCATCAATCTGCAGAACAAGAATCTGTTGTTCACAACCCGTGATGCAGCCATGAGGTCACATGCACTCAAAGTTGCTCTTCAGTAAGTGGATTCAGACGAGAGGGTGCAGTCAGATCTTTTGCCCCATCAACTGTGAGAGTGCCATCTGTACAATGATGCAACTGCCAACACTGCATGTAACCACCAGGCATGAAGAGGAATTTGGAATAAAGGGCATCAAAGCAAAGACAGGTTAACATTATTTTTGTTAAGTGTTAAGGTTTGTTTGCAAACATTTCTGATTTAAAGTTTTAATATTTTGAATGTGAATCCTTCCAATCTGCTTGCATGGCTTGTGCTACGGAGATCAAGAGGTGCCCATTAACAGTGGCAGCACACCATGGGAAATGAGTCAGTGTGTGGATCATAGTTCCTCTCCTCTTCCTTCGTTTCTCCTCCACCTGTTCAAGCACATTGTGGTGCATATTACAAAGGGCAGTGCAACATTAGGTCAGCCCAGTCAAGGCATCTAATGTTGTGGATATCAATGGTCAGTTCTGTACACAATACTCCAGATGTGGTCTTACCAGAGCCCTATGCAACTGCAGAAGAACCTTTTTACTCCTACACTGAAATCCTCTTGTTATGAAGGAAAACATTCCATTCGCTTTTTTTACTGCCTGCTGTACCTGCACGCCAAATTTCAGTGACTGGTGTACAAGGGCACCCAGGTCTCGCTGCACCTCCCCCTTACCTAACCTAACCCCACTGAGATAATAATCTGCCTCCTTGTTTTTGCCGCGAAAGTGGATCACATTTATCTATATTATGCTGCATCTGCCACGCATCTGCCCACTCACTCAACCTGTCCAGGTCACCCTGCAACCTCCTAACATCCTCTTCACAGTTCACACTGCCACCCAGCTTGGTGTCATCCACAAACTTGCTAGTGTTGCTCCTAATTCCCTCTTCCAAATCATTAATATATATGGTAAACAGTTGTGGCCCCAACACCGAGCCTTGCAGCACTCCACTCCACTTTCCACTGCCTGCCATTCTGAAAAGGACCCGTTCACTCCTACTCTTCGCTTCCTGTCTGTCAACCAATTTTCTATCCATTTAAACACCCTACCCCCAATACCATGTGCTCTAATTTTAGTCACCAGTTTTCCGTGCGGGACCTTATCAAAGGCTTTCTGAAAGTCTAGATTCACTACATCCACTGGCTCCATCCATTTTACTTGTCACATCCTCAAAAAATTCCAGAAGATTAGTCAAGCATGATTTCCCTTTCATAAATCCATGTTGACTTGGACTAATCATTTTACTGCTATCCAAATGCCCCATTATTACCTCTTTAATAATTGACTCCAGCTTCTTTCCCACCACCAAAGTCAGGAGGTTAAAGCAAACTGCCTAAAGCAAAATGAATTTACACTGTGAGCTCTCTGGATGCATGGTATTGATCAGCAGAAAGATTTGCATTTCCTGGCCCAACAGGAGCTGGCCTTTCAGGGAATGTGAGACCTTGCAATTCATGTAGAAATCCTGGCCCAAATTGAGAACCCAGCACACCAAATGAGTACACTATATCACTACTTGAATCTCCAGGAAACTCACAATGCTGGTGATTCCACAAGCTTTATGAAACCAGTTGTTCTGCACTCAAGGAGACAAAGTTCCCTCACTTCATCTGCAATGGAAACTACAAGCTGTCCAGTAGAAAATAGATTGGCCCCTGGAATCGTAAATGACATAGAGGTTAGAAATTTGAAGGTGACAATGACCATGACATCTACGCAGAGAGCAGTCCCGGTAGAATTCTGCCTGCAGAAGATAACAGACTATTGATTTGCAAAATATTAATCTCCAGGTATGTTGATCCTCTGACAGTAAAAGGCATGAGGGCGGCTCTCTGTTGACTCCGGGGAGAAAAGATCTGTTGGAGAGATTCATTCTTCAACTTTAACCTTGGGTCCTATAGAAAGTTTGACTTGCCTTTCCCTTTATCTTAATGCTTCTGCAGAGGGGGAACAATTGCTGATGGATTCAGGGGAAATGCCCTCTAATTCTGAGAAATAGTCACTGATTCTTGTTACCCCCGGAAACTTTTGAGTAAACTGATTACCAGACTCTGCAATGAAGCAAAAACGATTAATGGCTTGCTGTAAATGGAACTATTTTTGAACTGTGCTTCTTGTATGTGGTATAAGTTATTTCCTAATTATAAATACATCATGCAATTTCAAGAGTATTGTATTGTTGTATGGTCCAGGTACTTGCAACAGCACAACTGCATATGTAAACACAGTACACTGTAAACAAGAAAAAATGTTCAGTGTATGTGTATACTCACATGTATGCACACACATGTATATGGATATTTTGCATCCTGCACAAATCATGATATTTTGCTGGGTTTTGGGTGTTGTGTGTGTGAAATTGGAATTTTCCATTGTGCACCTCTTAAAATGTGAGGGTTAAAGTGTATAAAGGCCCAGTCATAGAATTGTTGGACCATTATATTAATGAGAACCATTGTTTTATTCACATTATCAGCAGCCGGATTGAAATGGAAATGGCTAATTCTTCTATATGTGAGGTCAGTAACAAGAGATTATCAAGTTATCAATGATACCCATATAAAGATGTGAGCGAATATGAAATGCTTTGCTATAGCAAGCATTTGAGAGGGGCAGGATTGGACTTTCTATGGAAATGTGCATGAGATTTCAACAGAGGGAAAGAAGCAGAACATAAAGAGAGATCAACATATTAGTATTTGGTTTAGTTTCTTTATCAAGACCTGGCACAAGCACAATAGACAAAGAAGCGATGACAAAATCTGCAGTAGGATTCGAGGCCTTGATGTCAGTTCATCAAAGGACTTTTCTAAATTCATGCAGTACTTATGATTTTTTATATATTTAATTAACCACCAAATTAGTAATATTCATTGTGATGACATTTCGCTCTGCCAAGCAAAATTTAATCTGGGAAGATTTTCATTATATTAGGCCTCATGGAAAGATTAATTTCAACAAACTGAATAACCTTGGCTTCCTTGAAGATCTCAGAATTTTTAGCCATTTTTGATTGCTTAGTTTAAAAAAAACCCTCCTAAGGTCATAGAATGTTATTCAATTTATTTAAAGTCCATATATGGAGAAAATCCTTTTAGTCAGCCAGAATGGAGATGGTTGTTAATTTCCTCACCAATCGTAACTGGTGACTGTGGCTTTTTCCACACACGTTGTGTACAAATACACTTATTTTCTTCTGGGGATGTTATTCTGCCATCCTTGGAGAAATTGCTGCAGTTTGTTTTCTGTTTGCTGAGTAAATTGACATTTTGTTGAAAAATGGGCTATTTATCTCATATTTCACTCTCACTCCCACATGCAAATTATTGGCTAACAGAAAGCTGACAATAAATACTGTTACATAAATTGTATAGTTGCCAAATGGCTTGACAAAGGTATTATATAAGCGGTTGAGTTGTTATAATGTCAGTCGAAACACTGACTTACATGTTTGTACATTTGGAGAAGCTGACATTGATTCATAACAAAACATAAGGGGGGACTTCATTGAAACTTACCGAATAGTGAAAGGTCTGGATGGAGTGGGAGAGGGTGTTTCCACTAGTGGGGGACTTTAGGACCAGAGGCCATAGCCTCAGAATAAAAGGACATACCTTTAGCAAGGAGATGAGGAGGAATTTAATTAGTCAGAGGGTGGTGAATCTGTGGAATCCGTTGCCTCTGAAGGCTGTGGAGGCCAAGTCAATTGATATGTTGAAGGCAGAAATGGGGTTGAGAGGGAATGATGGATCAGCCATGATTAAATGGCAGAGTAGAATTGATGAGCTGAATGGCCTAATTCTGCTCCTATCACATGAACAGGAAGGACATTGAGATAAATGCTTATCTTGAGCATGAAAATAATCCCTCAAATCTACGCTCTATGGTCTTTGACATCTATGGAAAATCATCTTATGATCTACACAGTTTATTTCCCTCATAATTTTGCATCGCTCTAGCACCACCACAGCTTTCTCATCTCCAAAGAAAACAAACCCAGCCTATCCAGTCTGTCCTCATAGCTGAATCACGATTCTAGGCAGCATCCTCCTCTGTACCCTCTCCAATGCAATCATATACTTCCCATGGTATATCAGAAATGAACATATTAATCCAGCTGTGGCCTAACTAATGATTAACTAACACATTACACAATAGTCACATAACCTCTCATTTCCTTTTTTCTATGCATTGGCCAATGAAGGCAATAATCACATATACTTTGTGTTGCTTCAGGTGTGATAGAATTGGAGGGGCAAGAGGTGGAGGTGTTGCATTGCTTATCAGGGAAGATATTACAGCAGTGCTTTGGCAGGATAGATTAGAGGGCTCATCTAGGGAGGCTATTTGGGTGGAACTGATAAATGGGAAAGGGGTAGCAACACTTATAGGGGTATATTATAGACCGCCAAATGGGGAGCGAGAATTGGAAGAGCAATTATGTAAGGAGATTGCAGATATTAGTAGTAAGCACAAGGTAGTGATTGTGGGGAGATTTCAATTTTCCACACATAGACTGGGAAACACATTCTGTAAATGGGCTGGATGGGTTGGAGTTTGTAAAATGTATGCAGGATAGTTTTTTTCAGCAATACATAGAAGTACCTACTAGAGAAGGGGTGGTGCTGGACCTCCTGTTAGGAAATGAGACGGGTCAGGTGGCAGAAGTATGCGTTGGGGAACAGTTCGGGACCAGTGATCACAATACCATTAGTTTCAATATAATTATGGAGAGGGCCAGAACTGGACCAAGGGTTGAGATTTTTGATTGGAGAAAGGCTAACTTTGAGGAGATGCAAAATGTTTTAAAAGGAGTAAATTGGGACAGTTTGTTTTATGGGCAAGATGTGGAAGAGAAATGGAGGACATTTAAAGGTGAAATTTTAAGAGTACAGAATCTTTATGTGCCTGTTCGGTTGAAAGGAAATAGTAACAATTGGAAAGAGCCATGGTTTTCAAGGGAAATTGGACACTTGGTTCGGAAAAAAGAGAGAGATCTACAATAATTAAAGGCAGCATGGAGTAAATGAGGTGCTTGAGGAGTATAAAGAATGTAAAAAGAATCTTAAGAAAGAAATTAGAAAAGCTAAAAGAAGATATGAGGTTGCTTTGGCAAGTAAGGTGAAAGTAAATCCAAAAGGTTTCTACAGCTATATTAATAGCAAAAGGATAATGAGGGATAGAAACATAGAAACATAGAAATTAGGTGCAAGAGTAGGCCATTCGGCCCTTCGAGCCTGCATCGCCATTCAGTATGATCATGGCTGATCATCTAACTCAGTATCCCGTACCTGCCTTCTCTCCATACCCCCTGATCCCCTTAGCCCACAAGGGCCACATCTAACTCCCTCTTAAATATAGCCAATGAACTGGCCTCAACTACCCTCTGTGGCAGAGAGTTCCAGAGATTCACCACTCTCTGTGTGTGAAAAAAGTTCTTCTCATCTCGGTTTTAAAGGATTTCCCCCTTATCCTTAAGCTGTGATCCCTTGTCCTGGACTTCCCTAACATCGGGAACAATCTTCCTGCATCTAGCCTGTCCAACCCCTTAAGAATTTTGTAAGTTTCTATAAGATCCCTTCTCAATCTCCTAAATTCTAGAGAGTATAAACCAAGTCTATCCAGTCTTTCTTCATAAGACAGTCCTGCCATCCCAGGAATCAGTCTGGTGAACCGTCTCTGCACTCCCTCTATGGCAATAATGTCCTTCCTCAGATTTGGAGACCAAAACTGTACGCAATACTCCAGGTGTGGTCTCACCAAGACCCTGTACAACTGCAGTAGAACCTCCCTGCTCCTATACTCAAATCCTTTTGCAATGAAAGCTAACATACCATTCGCTTTCTTTACTGCCTGCTGCATCTGCATGCCTACCTTCAATGACTGGTGTACCATGACACCCAGGTCTCGCTGCATCTCCCCCTTTCCCAATCGGCCACCATTTAAATAATAGTCTGCTTTCCCGTTTTTGCCACCAAAATGGATAACCTCACATTTATCCATATTATACTGCATCTGCCAAACATTTGCCCACTCACCCAGCCTATCCAAGTCACCTTGCAGTCTCCTAGCATCCTCCTCACAGCTAACACTTCCCCCCAGCTTCCAAATCATTAATATATATTGTAAATAGCTGGGGTCCCAGCACTGAGCCTTGCGGTACCCCACTAGTCACTGCCTGCCATTGTGAAAAGGACCCGTTTACTCCTACTCTTTGCTTCCTGTTTGCCAGCCAGTTCTCTATCCACATCAATACTGAACCCCCAATGCCTTGTGCTTTAAGTTTGTATACTAATCTCTTATGTGGGACCTTGTCGAAAGCCTTCTGGAAGTCCAGATACACCACATCCACTGGTTCTCCCCTATCCACGCTACTAGTTACATCCTCGAAAAATTCTATAAGATTCGTCAGACATGATTTACCTTCCGTAAATCCATGCTGACTTTGTCCAATGATTTCACCACTTTCCAAATGTGCTGCTATCCCATCTTTAATAACTGACTCTAACAGTTTCCCCACTACCGATGTTAGACTAACTGGTCTGTAATTCCCCATTTTCTCTCTCCCTCCCTTCTTAAAAAGTGGGGTTACGTTTGCTACCCGCCAATCTTCAGGAACTACTCCAGAATCTAAAGAGTTTTGAAAGATTATTACTAATGCATCCACTATTTCTGGAGCTACTCCCTTAAGTACTCTGGGATGCAGCCTATCTGGCCCTGGGGATTTATCGGCCTTTAATCCATTCAATTTACCCAACAACACTTCCCGGCTAACCTGGATTTCACTCAATTCCTCCAACTCCTTTGACCCACGGTCCCCTGCTATTTCCGGCAAATTATTTATGTCTTCCTTAGTGAAGACGGAACCAAAGTAGTTATTCAATTGGTCTGCCATATCCTTGTTCCCCATGATCAACTCACCTGTTTCTGACTGCAAGGGACCTACATTTGTTTTAACTAATCTCTTTCTTTTCACATATCTATAAAAACTTTTGCAGTCAGTTTTTATGTTCCCTGCCAGTTTTCTTTCATAATCTATTTTCCCTTTCCTAATTAAGCCCTTTGTCCTCCTCTGCTGGTCTTTGCATTTCTCCCAGTCCTCCGGTATGCTGCTTTTTCTGGCTAATTTGTACGCATCATCCTTCGCTTTGATACTATCCCTGATTTCCCTTGTTATCCACGGATGTACTACCTTCCCTGATTTATTCTTTTGCCAAACTGGTATGAACAATTTTTGTAGTTCATCCATGCAGCCTTTAAATGTCTTCCATTGCATATCCACCGTCAACCCTTTTAGAATTAATTGCCAGTCAATCTTGGCCAATTCACATCTCATACCCTCAAAGTTACCTTTCTTTAAGTTCAGAACCATTGTTTCTGAATTAACAATGTCACTCTCCATCCTAATGAAGAACTCAACCATATTATGGTCACTCTTGCCCAAGGGGGCACATACAACAAGATTGCTAACTAACCCTTCCTCATTACTCAATACCCTGTCTAAAATAGCCCGCTCTCTCGTCGGTTCCTCTACATGTTGATTTAGATAACTATCCCGCATACATTCCAGGAAATCCTCTTCCTCAGCACCCCTGCCAATTTGATTCACTCAATCTATATGTAGATTGAAGTCACCCATTACAACTGTTTTGCCTTTGTCGCACGCATTTCTAATTTCCTGTTTGATACCATCTCCAACTTCACTACTACTGTTAGGAGGCCTGTACACAACACCCACCAGCGTTTTCTGCCCCTTAGTGTTTTGCAGCTCTACCCATACCGATTCCACATCCTCCAAACTAATGTCCTTCCTTTCCATTGCATTAATCCCCTCTCTAAACAGTAATGCTACCCCACCTCCTTTTCCTTTCTGTCTAACCCTCCTGAATATTGAATATCCCTGGATGTTCAGCTCCCAGCCTTGGTCATCCTGGAGCCATGTCTCCGTGATCCCAACTATATCATAGTCATTTATAGCTATCTGCACATTCAACTCATCCACCTTATTACGAATGCTCCTTGCATTGAGACACAAAGCCTTCAGGCTTGTTTTTACAACACTCTTACCCCTTATACAATTATGTTGAAAAGTGGCCCTTTTTGATTTTTGCCCTGGTTTTGTCTGCCTGCCACTTTTACTTTTCACCTTGATACCTATTTCTTCTACCCTCATTTTACACCCCTCGGTCTCTATGCTCACACATTTAAGAAACCCTTTCCCTTTAACTCCATCCTCCATTATCCCATTCAACACCCCACCCCCCTTATTCAGTTTAAAGCCACCCGTGTAGCAGTGGAAAACCTGCCTGCCAGATAAAATTGGTCCATTAGAGAGTCAGAGTGGACAGCTATCTGCAGAGCCAAAAGAGATGGGGGAGATATTGACCAATCTTTTCTTTGGTATTCACCAAGGAGAAGGATATTGAATTATGTGAGGTAAGGGAAACAAGTAGGGTGGCTATGGAAACTGTGAGATTCAAAGAAGAGGAAGTACTGACACTTTTGAGAAATATAAAAGTGGATAAGTCTCCAGGTCCGGACAGGATATTCCCTAGGACATTGAGGGAAGTTAGTGTAGAAATAACAGGAGCTATGACAGAAATATTTCAAATGTCATTAGAAACGAGAATAGTGCCGGAGGATTGGCGTACTGCGCATGTGGTTCCATTGTTTAAAAAGGGGTCTAAGAGTAAACCTAGCAATTATAGACCTGTTAGTTTGACACCAGTGGTGGGCAAATTAATGGAAAGGATACTTAGAGATAATATATATAAGCATCTGGATAAACAGGGTCTGATTAGGAACAGTCAACATGGATTTGTGCCTGGAAGGTCATGTTTGACTAATCTTCTTGAATTTTTTTGAAGAGGTTACTGGGGAATTGATGAGGGTAAAGCAGTGGATGTTGTATATATGGATTTCAGTAAGGCCTTTGACAAGGTTCCTCATGGAAGGTTGGTTAAGAAGGTTCAATTATTGGGTACTAATGATGGATTCAACAGTGGCTGAATGGGAGATGCCAGAGAGTAATGGTGGATGGTTGTTTGTCAGGTTGGAGGCCAGTGACAAGTGGGGTGCCACAGGGATCTGTGTTGGGTCCACTGTTGTTTGTCATGTACATCAATGATCTGGATGATGGTGTGGTAAATTGGATTAGTAAGTATGCAGATGATACTAAGATAGGTGGGGTTGTGGATAATGAAGTCGATTTTCAAAGTCTACAGAGAGATTTATGCCAGTTGGAAGAGTGGGCCTAAAGATGGTAGATGGAGTTTAATGCTGATAAGTGTGAGGTGCTACATCTTGGCAGGACAAATCAAAATAGGGTGTACATGGTAAATGGTAGGGAATTGAAGAATGCAGGTGAACAGAGGGATCTGGGAATAACTGTGCACAGTTCCCTGAAAGTGGAATCTCATGTAGATAGTGTGGTAAAGAAAGCTTTTGGTGTGCTGGCCTTTATAAATCAGAGCATTGAGTATAGAAGTTGGGATGTAATGTTAAAATTGTACAAGGCATTGGTGAGGCCAATTCTGTAGTATGGTGTACAATTTTGGTCGCCTAATTATAGGAAGGATGTCAACAAAATAGAGAGAGTACAGAGGAGATTTACTAGAATGTTGCCTGGGTTTCAGCAACTAAGTTACTGAGAAAGGTTGAACAAGTTAGGGCTTTATTCTTTGGAGTGCAGAAGGTTAAGGGGGGACTTGATAGAGGTCTTTAAAATGATGAGAGGGATAGACAGAGTTGACGTGGATAACCTTTTCCCACTGAGAGTAGGGAAGATTCAAACAAGGGGACATGACTTGAGAATTAACGGACAGAAGTTTAGGGGTAACATGAGGGGGAACTTCTTTACTCAGAGAGTGGTGGCTGTGTGGAATGAGCTTCCAGTGAAGGTGGTGGAGGCAGGTTTGTTTTTTATCATTTAAAAATAAATTGGATAGTTATATGGATGGGAAAGGAATGGAGAGTTATGGTCTGAGCGCAGGTATATGGGACTAGGGGAGAATACGTGTTCGGCACGGACTAGAAGGGTCAAGATGGCCTGTTTCCGTGCTGTAATTGTTATATGGTTATACGATTATATACCTTCTAAACCATATTTTTCTTGGGTGCTACTGCCTTCATGAATCCTTGGGCATGTGCACCATAGATTATTCTGTTTCTCAGTACTTTCCAAGGTCCTTCATTGATTGTTTTCGTCTTGTTTGTTTTTGTCCTGTTTATCAGTCCTTTCAAAATATACATTTGACAGGATTAATTTCAATCTCCCATTTCTTTCCCATTTTACAAGCTGATCAATATTGCTCTGCAGCTGAAGGCCACCCTCCTCACTCTCGACACCATTAATCTGTGGCTTTGTGCAATCATTAGAAAGTAACCCGACTTCTGGCAAATTGGAAAGAAGGTCATTATTGAAATAGCTGTAGATGAATGGGCTAGAACTACTGTAGGGAGCCTCTGCAGTAAATAGCATGCAGTGAAACGTTACACACACAGCCTGGTGTGAGCCTTATTGCTGCCCCTTTTGAATAAAGATATCCCATTCACAGTTTTTCAGTCACCTGGTACCTATTTTGTCATTTCCCTCAAACAAGCTCATCTTTCTTCAGTTTTGCCAAGTGTAACCCCAGTCACTGGAAACTTACTCACATTTTCCCACTCATAGTTTTGATTTAAAAGTGCAGTCACTGTTATCTTCTTCCTGTATTCAGTTCTTAACTCTATGCTTGGGCTTGGTGTTGAGTAGTGAATTAATTCTTAGGTGAACTATCCTTTGTTTTGAAATTTTTAGTACAACATGAAGCAGAAGTTATGAATCATATATCTTTTTTATTCTGTATGCCAGTGCCCCAGTATTAAACACAGCTTTTCTGAAGAAATATATATAATTTCCCTGCGGAATTCTTTCTATCAAAGCTTTTAATTTATTTGATAGCATATTTTGAAATCATTGGAGAGAATGAAGACCCATAAATAATGTAACTACTTAATAAAAAACATACTTCATGCTGGAATATTTGGCGTCTTTATTACCGAGACTCTAAACCATATTTTTTCTCAATAAAGGAACATGCTCACAATTTTCCTTTGCTTTTTATTGGGATTTGTTTTCATATTTTCTTTCACCCAATTTGTTTTAAAATAATTTGAAAATGCAAGAAGCGAAATTTATTCTGTGAGTAAAGTCATACATTTCAAGTTTGAGGCTCAAAGATATTTTAAAATTATGTTATTTTGGATTATGTTAATTTGGATTAAGCGCTCTATTGATCAATACTGATCTCTAATCCTCTAAACAGCTCCTGTGCAAACAATAGATGGTATTTTCCTAAAAAAAACTAATTCAAGAATGTTGTCTTCATGTTAGTTGATTATCTTGTACTAATATCATTTGGTATCAGTAATAAAAAAGCAAACATTGTGGTGCGTGGGTCTCGAAAGGAGGCACGAAGTCCAGTGTTTGAGAAGCACCTTTATTGTATTCCTCCCGGTTGAAGGGAAGACAAAACCAGAGGAAGATGGCACCCAAACCCTGCCTTTTAAACCCTCCGGCTGAGGGCCGCCTCCGGACTGCACCACTCCTGTGCCGAGGGGTTCGGCAGTATAATGGCACGACCCTTAGGAGCCGCCACAACATGTACAAAATATGCACAAAGCCAGAGGAGATAGAGGATTACAGTGAACGCATTGGAGGAAGCACATTGAATAGGAGGCAGTGGTTAACTCTCTGCAGTAATCAGTGTCATATCTTTAGGAATAGCATAAACTCCAACCACATGATCTTTGAAAGAGGCTGTAGTATCTGAAATTAGGAATGTGAGCAGTAGGAATAGTAAAAAATACCTTTTTTTGTAATCATTACCCCAGTTATCAAATTCTCTTTGGAAAAAGAAGCACATTGCTGGAGTAACTCAGTGAGTCCAGCAGCATGTTTGACAAACATGGATAGGTGATGTTTGGATTAGTACTTCTTCTTCAGTCTGGTTGCAGTCTCAAGTAGGGTCCCGATCCAAAGCATTATCTATCTATGTTATGCAGGGATGCTGCCTGACCCACTGAGTTAGTCCTTCACTTTGAGGTTTTTTTTTGGAAACCAGCATCTGCAGTTCCTTGTTTCAGTCATATTTTTATCATGTTCTCTTATTTGTTTGATCTAATTTCATCTCTCCAATTCTAGACCTTTGTGCAGCCATGATTTTAATTATTTCATCATTGTCTGCTACACCTCCATCTGTCATGGACCTCTGCTCCTCACCCTTCCACCTCACAATTCTTCATTTAGACGGTTCTTGAAACCTAATTCTTTGTTCCTAATTTACATAATCTTTCTTAAAACCCCTTTTGTTACATTAGATTTTACTTTAGAGATGTAGCAAGGAAAGAGGCCCTTTGGCTCATCGATTCTGTGCCCACCAGCGATCAACTCCATATGCTTGCACCATTGTACACACTAGGGACAAATTACAATTTTTACCAATGGCAATTAACCTACAAACCTGTACGTCTTTGGAATGTGTGAGGAAACTGGAGCACCAGAAGAAAACCCACGCAAAAACCGGAGAACGCACAAACTCTGTACTGACACGCACCCGTAATCAGGATTGAACCTGGGTCTCTGGAGCTGTAAGACAGCAACTCTGCCACTGCTCCACTGTGCCGCCCATATCTTGATATCTAATTTTACTTGACAAAGTTTCTGTGAAATGTTTTGGATATTTTCCCCTGTCAAAGAAGCGACATCAGCTACTTGTTGTGAAATATGCAATTATTAATTTTCTTTACATAATTTCACTACTTCTAGGCCTTGGGTCTTAGAATTTGAGCTTGATGGATAAAATGTAAAAAACTGCACCTTAACCCATTTCTCTTTAAAAAGGATGAAAATTATTATTTGACGAATAGCAATCGTCAGGACAAGTTTACTATTTTTAAACACTTTTTCCATGCAGATGCACAATGTTTAGTCTTTCGTGCTCGAACATGAATTATCTCATGAATCTGACGTCAAAAACCTGTAGCACCTTTTCCTATCAACATGTACCTAAACCATAATCAGCATGCTGTGTCCATTGCTGGGAAATGCAATGAATTTTGCTTAGTAATACATTGTACAAAGTGGTAATATAATGATTATCCCACTTATTTAACGAGGAGTTAGTTGCAGCACTTCTATCAACAGGATTAATTAAAATCATCTTCAAGTGCAAATATTTGCTATTGCCTAAAGATAAATGAAGTGGATATTAGTGTCAGTTTGGCTGAGGCATCAGTCAATGATACTGTCCAACAGTGGCAGCCTCTACAGTAATGAAGAATTGTGCATGATTTATTTCAAAAGCCCTCAAGGAATACAAATAATTCTTGCAGCAAAGTTATGTAATAGTGGAAGCTAAGTTTAATTGCTTACAAGATATTAAAATGAAAAATATTGGAACAATTGTTATTTCCATGACAACCCCACGTTTGTGCTCATTTCTAAATCATGCTCCTGCAGATACAGGATCTCATTCGTATCACTTTCCATCAATATGACATGCCATACCCAGCTCACATCTGATCAATCTCACTTCCTGAATGGTAGCCAGTCTAGCTTCTTATTAAAGCAACATTCCAGTTCAATTGAACTGTACGATATTGCTGTTCTTTAACGTGCAGAGCACATTCGTGGAAAATTGCCTTTTAAGTAAAGTTTGAATGTTGGTTAAAAGAACGGGAGAAACAGAAGCAGTATTATAGTGTAATCGAGCAATGGATACATTCATAATATTGTTTGGGATTAAAAAATGGTTGCAGTGACCAGAATCTCATCTAATCTGCTCTGGTGTTACCCAAATGCAATGTTGATGGATGTGCTCCATTTATGTGGGTAAGCTGGGTGCCAGTCACAATTTAGGCAAAGCTAACATGCAAGAGTAACTTTGAGGAAATCCAAAATCTATCATCTGGTTCCGGGATCTTAACGAAAGGTGGAGGGAAACTGAGAGACAGTTACACAAAAAAGCTGGAGAAACTCAGCGGGTGCAGCAGCATCTATGGAGCGAAGGAAATAGGCAACGTTTCGGGCCGAAACCCTTCTTCAGACTGATCGGGGGCGGGGCTGTGTGTGGACAAGAAAGGGAAAAGGAGGAGAAGCCAGAAGGCTGGGGGATGGGAGGAGACAGCAGGGGGGCTGAGGAAGGGGAGGAGACAGCAAGGACTAACAAAATTGGGAGAATTCGATGTTCATGCCCCCGGGGTGCAGACTCCCCAAACGGAATATGAGGTGCTGTTCCTCCAATTTCCGGTGCTGCTCGCTGTGGCCATGGAGGAGACCCAGGACAGAGAGGTCGGAGACGGAGTGGGAGTCAGTGGGTTTATAGTGTATGTCGGTTAGAAGTCTATCACCTGCAATGGAGATAGTGAGGTCAAGGAATGGTAGGGAAGTGTCGGAAATGGTCCAGGTGTATTTGAGTGCCGGATGGAAGTTAGTGGTGAAGTGGATGAAGTCAGTCAGTTGTGTGCGGGTGCAGGAGGTGGCACCAAAGCAGTCGTCGATGTAGCGGAGGTAGAGGTCGGGGATGGGGCCCTGGTATGTATTGAACAAGGATTGCTCGACGTAACCTACAAATAGGCAGGCATAGCTGGGGCCCATGCGTGTGCCCATAACTACGCCTTGTATTTGGAGGAAGTGGGAGGAGTCGAACGTGAAGTTATTGAGGGTAAGGACCAGCTCCGCTAGGCGGAGGAGAGTGTCAGTGGCTGGGTATGGGTTGCTTCTCTGGTCAAGGAAGAACCGGAGGGCTGTGAGACCATCGTGGTGGGGGATGGAGGTGTATAGTGATTGGACGTCCATGGTGAAGATGAAGGGGTGAGGGCCTAGAGAATTGAATGCGCGGAGACGACGGAGAGTGTCTGAGGTGTCTTGAACATAGGTAGGGAGGGATTTAACCAAGGGTGATAGGATGGAGTCAAGGTATTTGGAAATGAGTTCGGTGGGGGACGAACAGGCGGAGACAATGGGTCTTCCGGGACAATCAGGTTTGTGGATTTTAGGGAGAAGGTAAAATCGGGCTGTGCGGGGCTGGGGAACGATGAGGTTGGAGGCTCGGTCGGGTAGGGCATTGGAGTGGATGAAGTTGGTGATGGTGCTGGAGATGGTGGCCTGGTGCTCGTCAGTGGGGTCATGGTCCAGGGGTAAGTAGGAGGAGGTGTCCGATAGTTGGCGCGTGGCCTCAGCTTTGTAGAGATCGGCGCGCCAGACTACCACGGCACCTCCCTTGTCAGCGGGTTTGATAACCAAATCTGGGTTGTTGCGGAGTGAGTCGATGGCAGAACGTTCATGTGGTGAGACCTTGCTGTCTCCTCCCCTTCCTCAGCCCCCCTGCTGTCTCCTCCCATCCCCCAGCCTTCTGGCTACTCCTCCTTTTCCCTTTCTTGTCCCCACCCACCCCCGCCCCCGATCAGTCTGAAGAAGGGTTTCGGCCCGAAACGTTGCCTATTTCCTTCACTCCATAGATGCTGCTGCACCCGCTGAGTTTCTCCAGCTTTTTTGTGTAACCTTCGATTCTCCAGCATCTGCAGTTCCCTCTTAAAAACTGAGAGACAGTGTCTGGCAGGTGTTATGATCAGAATCAGTGGGAAAACCTAATGATCAAGGACAGGCGTATTTCAGGGAGAGAAGTTGGGGGTAGGTTGATTGAAGATGCATTACTGTGTAGGATTGCCAGGAACTTAGTCTGCCTTTGGTCAAACTAATCTTAGAAAGGGAAGCTCAAGCAGACAATGGGCCTTTAATTACAAATACAAGTAGATTATTAAGTTATTTGGCTAAAAGTTGCCTGATTTTTGTCCTCGTTGGGTGGCACATTTCTAGTCGGAAGAATGTGCCTTCTTCTTAGCCATTTTAAATGGAATTAAGGAGTTTGCATTACCCTCCTTACAGTGGCATTGACACAAATGTTTGAGGAAAAATCTATTGGAACAGATCAGCAGCCCAATTAGCATTTTTCACAGAATCAAATAGGTTCTATAATAGGCAGGTGCCCAGAACCAGATTACAGTTTGTTCAGTAAAAATGTGAGTTGTTTCCCAACCCAAAGTGTCCCTTTCCATTTAGCAGCAGTCTTAAAGGCTGTAAACAACATCTGGTTCTGATTTTACACAATTGTGAGTACAGATCATAGATGTTCTTAAATTACAACAGAACAAAAACCTGTTGTACTGAGAATTTGTGATATGTTTGCACCAGATTGTCAGAAGAACTCGTTGTCACTGTAAGTAGCGATCAATCTGTGTTGAAATCTTTTTTGTACAACATCAAAACAAAATGTTGTGAGATTGAAAATTGCCCGTGTGTCTTAACGTCTGTCCCTACCACAGTATACTTATTTTGCATGTGGGATTTCTGTTTTTCCTTATACTGTTTTTCAAATATCAATCCTACCTATATAGCATCAACAGTGATGCAACATTCAATATTCATCATCAACAAGAATTTAAACTACATTGTCTAGAGATCCACCAGTTGCTTCTCCCTCATAGACTGCAAAGAAACAACGCCATTTGAAGAGGCAGGATGTAGCAAAATAGCAGTCTGATGCATTGCACTGCATTCTGCCTCTCCCATTTTCTAGCCAACTTCCCCCCCTCCTCCTTCAAATCAGTCTGAAGAAGAGTCTTGACCCTGAAACATCACCTACCCATGGTCTCCAGAGATGCTACCCAGCCTGCTGAGTTACACCAGCACTTTATGCCCTTTTGTGTATTAATCAGCATCTGCATTCTTTTGTTTCTACATTTAAGGTGTATTTGGATTAGTACTTGACGTATTGCTAAACTGCAATGCACATGGTGTGAAAAGAATTTGCCTCGGTGACTGTTTTTTGCTCACCATTGATTCAATGGGACAAATGCCCTTTTTTTGCATTATAAAGTTCCCTGTGTTTTGTCAAAAAAACTTGAAAATGTGAATCAAATTAAAGTACTTAAACTGAGAATAGATATTTTCATTGCTTTGTATATATCAATCATTCCTTGATTGTCATGTACAATAGTGAACCATTCATTTGCTGTGGAATCTATAATTCAAAAGCAGGCAATTGTATTTGAATTGTAGATCGGGTTTAGTTTATTTAGATCTCCTGCTAACATTGGGAGACTTGACTATCCTTTGCAATGTGTACTGAATTCTCCGTGCATGATTATATTTACCTGTCATCTCTGACTGGTACACTTCATTATAATTCTCCTGTCCCCATTTAATTCCAAGCTTTAAAGCCATAAAAAACGATTAGACATCGCCAAGCCATCTCATTCAAATTGTGTTTGGAGGAGAAAACCCAAGATCTTCCTAAAAGGGGAAACAATGAAATTAACTATTGGGACCATTCTCACAGCAGTGTAAATGGATGAGCTGAATTTTAATAAGGCTGACACTATGTTGACTGGTTAAGTGAAAAGCAGCCAGCTGTGCTACATCTAATAATGAATGCAGGTAAATTCTCTTTTCCACAAAATAACTATAAGGGACTATAATTGGCTTTTGTACAGAGCCTAATTAGATTTCAACCTTAGAAGTGTGCAAAACCTGGTCAGAACGCAAAAGAATGTCTCAAGGGAATGAAGGGGCTGTCCCACTGTACGAGTTAATTCAAGAGTTCTCCCGAGTATCCCTTGATTCGAACTCGAAGAATTACGGTAATAGCCGCTTGTAGGTACTCGGGGCTCTCGTGGACATTTTTCAACATGTTGAAAAATCTTCACGAGTCTTCATGAGCTTACTGCGTTTCCCGAGTACTTGCCATTAGCGTTGCGAGCCGCTAAGAAGGTGGGACTGCTCAAGGATAAGGACGGAATAATGCTTAGAGTCAAAGGATGTAGGTGAGGCACTAAATGATCACTTTGCATCTGCGTTGACCAAGAACGACATGGAAGACAGTGAGATCAGTGTGGGGAATACTAATATGCTAGGTAAACACAAAATGCTGGAGTAACTCAGCGGGACAGGCAGCATCTCTGGAGAGAAGGAATGGGTGACATTTTGGGTTGACCTTCGATTTAAACCAGCATCGGCAGTTCTTTCCTACAGTAAAATCCTAGCATTGTTTGAGATCAAAAAGGAGGTGGTGCCAGGGCTCTTGAAGATGGATAAATCCCCAGGGTTTGATGGGATCTATCACAAATCAGTTGATGGCAGGGGACTTGATGATGATCGTTGTATCTTCTTTAGCCACACGTGAGGTCCAAGAGGACTGAATTGTAGTCAATGTTATTTCAATAAGGGAAACAGGGATAACACAGGAACTTATAGCCAAGTGGTAGAGAAGCAAATACAGAGGATGCTTGAGTGATCTGATTCACTTGCATTTGGAAGAGAAGTAACTAGGGATAGTCAGCATGGATTTTATACATGGTTGGTTATATTTTACAAGCTTAACTGAGTTTATTGAGGAAGTGATGAAGCAGATTGATGAAGGTAGGACAGTGGATGCTGTCTATATGGATTTTAATATGGCATTTGATAAAGATCCACATGGTAGGCTGATTCAGAAGATTAAGATGGATGGGTCCAATGGTGACTTGGTCGATTGGATTCAGAACTGACCTACTCAAAGAAGACAGAGGGTAATGGTCAAAGGGTATTATTCTGTCTGGAGGTCTGTGACCAGTGGAGTTCCACAGGGATCTGTGCTGGGACTTTTGTTGTTTGTGCTATATATCAATGGCTTAGATGCAAGTACAGATGGCTGGTTAGTAAGTTTGCAGATAACACTAAAATTGATCGAGTTGTGGATAGTGAGGAAGACTGTCAAAGTATACAATGGAATATAGAACAGCTACTGAAATGGATGGAGAAATGGAAGATGGAGTTTAATCCAAACAAATGTGAGATGTTGTGCTTTGGAGGTCAAATGTAAGGGGAAAGCATATGCAGTTAATGGTAATACCCTTTACAGCATGGATGTACAGAGGGATCTCAGGATCTAAGTTCATAGCTCCCTGAAAGAGGCAACACATAGAAACATAGAAAATAGGTGCAGGAGTCAGCCATTCGGCCCTTCGAGCCTGCACCGCCATTCAATATGATCATGGTTGATCATCCAACTCAGTATCCTGTACCTGCCTTCTCTCCATACCCCCTGATCCCTTTAGTCACAAGGGCCACATCTAACTCCCTCTTAAATATAGCCAATGAACTGGCCTCAACTACCTTTTGTGGCAGAGAGTTCCAGAGATTCACCACTCTCTGTGTGAAAAATGTTTTTCTCATCTCGGTCCAAAAGGATTTCCCCCTTATCCTTAAACTGTGACCCTCTTATCCTGGACTTCCCCAACATCGAGAACAATCTTCCTGCATCTAGCCTGCACACCCCCTTAAGAATTTTATAAGTTTCTATAAGATCCTCCCTGAATCTTCTAAATTCTAGCGAGTACAAGCCGAGTCTATCCAGTCTTTCTTCATATGAAAGTCCTGACATCCCAGGAATCAGTCTGGCGAACCTTCTCTGTACTCCCTCTATGACAAGAATGTCTTTCCTCAGATTTGGGGACCAAAACTGTACGCAATACTCCAGGTGTGATCTCAACAATACCCTGTACAACTGCAGTAGAACCTCCCTGCTCTTATACTCAAATCCTTTTGCTATGAATGCGAACATACCATTCGCTTTCTTCACTGCCTGCTGCACCTGCATGCCTACTTTTAATGACTGGTGTACCATGACACCCAGGTCTTGTTGCATCTCCCCTTTTCCTAATCGGCCACCATTTAGATAATAATAATAATAATAATAATAATAGTAATAATAATAATAATAATAATAATAATAATAATAATAATAATAATAATGATAATAATAATAATAATAATAATAATACATTTTATTTGTGGGCACCTTTCAAAAGTCTCAAGGACACCTTACAGAATTTAACAAGTGTAGAAAACATATAATCAGAGAAAAATAATTAATAAAGACATCACCAATACACAAATTAAAGACAGAATTCGATCCAAAGACAAAAAAAAATCAAAAACACAATGTGAAGAGAGAGTAGCGGCAGCTAAACCGCGCCAGCGTACACTCTCCCTTCCGACAGCCACCTTGGTAGATAATAGTCTACTTACCTGTTTTTGACACCAAAGTGGATAACCTCACATTTATCCACATTATACTGCATCTGCCATGCATTTGCCCACTCACCCAGCCTATCCAAGTTACCTTGCAGCCTCCTATCATCCTCCTCACAGCTAACACTTCCCCCCAGCTTCGTGCCATCCGCAAACTTGGAGATGTTGCATTCAATTCCCTCATCCAAATCATTAATATAAATTGTAAATAGCTGGGGTCCCAGCACTGAGCCTTGCGGTACCCCACTAGTCACTCCCTGCCATTCTGAAAAGGACCCGTTTACTCCTACTCTTTGCTTCCTGTTTGCTAGCCAGTTCTCTATCCACATCAATACTGAACCCCCAATACCGTGTGGTTTAAGTTTGTATACTAATCTCTTATGTGGGACCTTGTTGAAAGCCTTCTAAAAGTCCAGATATAACACATTCACTGGTACTCCCTTATCCACTCTACCAGTTACATCCTCGAAAAATTCTATAAGATTCGTCAGACATGATTTACCTTTCGTAAATCCATGCTGACTTTGTCCAATGATTTCACCACTTTCCAAATGTGCTGCTATCCCATCTTTAGTAACTAACTCTAGCAGTTTCCCCACTACCGATGTTAGACTAATTGGTCTGTAATTCCCCGTTTTCTCTCTCCCTCCATTTTTAAAAAGTGGGGTTACATTAGCTACCCTCCAATCCTCAGGAACTACTCCAGAATCTAAAGAGTTTTGAAAAATTATCACTAAT
The DNA here is from genome assembly GCF_028641065.1 of Leucoraja erinaceus. Taxonomy (NCBI): domain Eukaryota; kingdom Metazoa; phylum Chordata; class Chondrichthyes; order Rajiformes; family Rajidae; genus Leucoraja; species Leucoraja erinaceus. The sequence goes on from NC_073381.1 coordinate 31,637,497, forward strand.
GCATCCACTATTTATGGGGCTACTTCCTTAAGTACTCTGGGATGCAGCCTATCTGGCCCTGGGGATTTATCGGCCTTTAATCCATTCACAGGTAGGTAGAGTTTAAATTAAATTTAGAATAATTTATCGATCTTTGGTTAGGTCACATTTGGAATAATGCTGTAGTTCTCCTTCCCCAATGCAGGAAAGATGCAGAGACTTTGGTGAAGGTGCAGAAGAGGTTTAGCAGAATTCTGTCTGGATGTATTAGATGTGAGGCAAGGTTGGTCAAACTTGGATTATTTTCTCTGGAGTGTTGGGGACTGAGTGGAGACCTAAAAGAAGCAATTATGAGAGGCATAGATAGGGTAGACTGACAAAACCTCTTTCCCATGGAGAAAGACTGGAGGTCATAGCTTTAAGGTGAGAGAGGCAAAATTCAAAAGATATGCCCGGTATACACAGAGAGGTGGGTAGCTGGAACACGCTACCAGGAGTGACAATGAAGGTACATATGATAGTGACATTCAGGAGGCTTTTAGATAGTCATAGATTTTCAAGGAATGGAGGGATCATGTGTAGGTAGAGGAGATTTGTTTATTAGGCTTCATGTTCACTACAGACATTGTGAGTCGATGTTCCTGTGCTGTTCTGTTCTATGTTAGATTCTCGGCCAGATTACACAAGGGCCCTAACCAGGGGCCTAACAGTATATACAGTTACATCAACCTTGCCTATAATTTTTTTGCATCCATTTCAGGACTGGAAATCAGACACAATGTAATACTTATACCACTTTATAAATTAAAAGCTTTATATCTTCTTGTTGAGTGTAACAATTTCCATGAGCCTCATATGTGATTGATGCAGTATTGTTTGCTCGGTTGTTCTGATGATAATCCTTTGTCCATTGTGATTAGGATGGATACACAACATTATATTTGTTGCTTGTTCAGCAACCAGATACAATACAGCATAGGATAAATTATATTTTGCAGCATGGTACAAACCAATAATATCTGAGCAGACTGATAAATACTAAATAATATTTTCCTCTTAAAGAGTTTAACATGAATTTTAACATGACATTTTTTTATTAGTTGTTATCGCCATCAAATAATGCAATTTATATTTTCAGTGGTTTGTATTCTGAACTATTCCTCACTGCAACAGTTGAACATTCATAAATGTCATTTTTTTCTCCATTGAATGCCAACAAGACAAACAACAATGTGTTAGGTCAACATCTGATATTAATCTCCTTTTTCAGTTAAAATCACTGAAGAATTCAGTAGCAAGGTACTTGTTCAGTTAAATTAAATCTTGATATTGTGTAGGGATTTGTGCTTTATCGCAAATTTCTTATCTTGGCAAATATGATGCTAGAAAATGTTTTAAGGATCCCACAAACTTGTATTTTCATATATTTAATGAATTACTATTTTGCCACAAGTACCCTTTCAATTATGCTTCAGTATCGCTTCTCAACGGGCCGATTTTCTGATGATTGTGAACATGTGAATGATAACCTACAGCAGCTGCATTGTGGTGGTGGTGTAAGGAGCATTGAGCAGTGCTGGAATTAGATGAACAGAGACCCTAAGCTGTTCCACTTGTGAGGCCCCTCCCAATCCCCCACCCCCACGACTAGAGGAAGATGGTCCACCAGATTGACACCGATTTGCAGCCGAGCGTGGCCAATGAGATAAGGGGCTGGAAAGCTGCACTTTTCATTTATTTATTTATTGCCAGTGCTAACATCGAGTTATTGGCTTAAAACACTATTATTCCGAAATGGAGGGCAAGGAAAATTACTGAAGGGTTGTTTAGAGACCACAGTCAGTTGTGACAGCATATGTAAGAAAGGCCTATGAGAGTGTCAAAAATATTATACATCTTGAAGCAGGGCTCTCACTTAATTTTTTTTCTCTGTTGTCATCCGGGCAACCTTGGCAGATTTTTAAGTTGCCAAATGACAGTTTAGGTGGTCATTTAAGACGGCTTGCTTAACGCGTGTGATAATGAGCTCGGACGAAGTGCGTAGTTACCAATCGGAATTATGCTCAATGAAGCATTCACATATTATTTCTGCTTCAAATAAAGTCACAAACTAAACATATTCACCAATCAAGACATGATATATACCACAATGACATGCAGCAAAATTATCTCAACTCTTTTTAAACGTTGCAATGAATGCAATTTCTATTATTTCTTTCCACTTCCAAACAAAAATGTGGTTGGATTATTCAGCCTATGACCAACCTCGGTGAGATCAAGCATAGGCTTGACAATCGCTTCGCACAACACCTCCACATATTTGGCAATAACCAACCAGATCCCCCTGTGGCTCAATACTTCAACTCCCCTTCCCTGTCCGAATCCGACCTTTCTGTCCGGGGCCTCCTCCATGGCCAGTGAGGCCCACCGCATATTGGAGGAGCAGCACCTCATATATGCTTGGGTAGTTTGCACCCCAGCGGTATGATCATTGGCTTCTCTAATTCCAGGTAGTCCTTGCTTTCTCCCTCCTTCCCCTCCCATTCCCAGCTCTCCCACAGCCTACTGTCTCCGCCTCTTCCTTTCTTTTGTATTTAAGTGTACTTGTTGAACATCATAGAGGAACCAGAACAAGAATGTCCATTAAAGAACCCAATGGCAAGAGTGACAACTTTTTTTCTCTCTGTTTCTAATGCCAGCCTAATCACCAAGCACTATAAGCACATTGGGAGCAAAGGCAAAAGTATTTTGCTTTATTGTGCCTGTGCTACGTCTTTGCAATAATGCGTCAAAACTACCTTCTGCAATCTTTCTTAAAGCCAGCATCAAATTTGACCCTAAATCTTCATCTGCTTTTCATTTTAAGTGATGTAATTGTCTCTCTTACAGTTGTTAACGGTGGGAAATCACAGGCATCATGGCAGGAGATTCACTCAACCTTCACTTGCTGTTCTAGTGAAAATAAATAATTCCCAATCTTCTTGTCATTGACTCCTGAACCAGAAAAGGTAATTTTTCAAATAAACTTGCAAATAAAATATATTTATAATTTTAAACACATTCGTCAAAGTTGCATCTTAAAAATATTCAATCAAGATTATCATCATGTAAAAGTTTGCTGTTTGTGTAAAATAGACTAAATTACATTGTTATATAGAAACAAAGAAACATAGAAAATAGGTGCAGGAGGAGGCCATTCGGCCCTTCGAGCCAGCGCCACATTCATTGTGATCGTGGCTGATCATCCCCATTTTCCCCATATCTCTTGATTCCACTAGCCCCTAGATCTCTATCTAACTCTCTCTTAAATCCATCCAGTGACTTGGCATCCACCGCCCTCTGTGGCAGGGATTTCCACAAGTTCACAACTCTCTGGGTGAAAACGTTTTTTCTCACCTCACCTCTTAAATGGCTTGCCCTTTATTCTAAGACTGTGTGGCCCCTGGTTCTGGACTCACCCAACATTGGGAACATTTTTCCTGCAAAAGGTTGTCCAGTCCTTTTATAATTTTATATGTTTCTATAAGATATCCCCATATCCTTCTAAACTCCAGTGAATACAAGCCTAGTCTTTTCAATCTATCCTCATTTGACAGTCCCGCCATCCCAGGGACTGCGAACTTTGGATTTAAGGCAGGTCGGATGGCATTCTTTCTGATACTATTGATCTCATACTGCGTATTGCAGAAGAGTGCCAGTGCATCCGGTTGTTCTTGCGACATTCCTTTCTCATCCACTGTGCGAGCGAATGCTGTGATCCCTGCTGTTAGTAATTTTAGTACTTTCTGGAGTTTTACATCCAGGCTTTTAACTCTTGCTCCGATGTGTTTCCAAATACAATTGTTCACCACTGGAACATTCAGGGATACACAATTTCCTGGTGCCAAATATTTGGCATTGGGGTCCACCACAGCCTGTTCCTGTAGTTGCTTGAAAGACAGGAAATCAATTCTGGCAGCTAGTTTCTGTTCTAGATTTTTTCCAGTCTGATCTGGCTGTATGTATTTGGACACCATGCCCAGTAAGTTTTCTCCTTCCTGCACCCCCAGCACACTTGTTGTTTGTTCAGCAAACCCCTCTTCAGGGTCAGCCCAGAATTGACCCCCAGTGCTCCCCTCTGACGAGGGAGATGCACTGTGCAGCCCTATGTAAGGTGCTGCTGTGGGTGTTTTGTATAACCCATGGTGACTTGACTCCATCTCCCGGAGTCTGTCATGTTGGAGCATCTGCTCCATAAGCCACTCCATTCGGCTCCAGCGCTCACGGTCGCTGGCCGCTCGCGGCATCTCCTCAAAGTCAGACTCATCAGAGTCAACGGCTCTGTTAGTTTTCCGTTTTGCCTTCCCGCCCAGCCGCGGTGTTGTTCTGGCCGGCGCGAGGGCGAAGTCGGGCACAGCTGATCCCACTACTGGTGATTCTAGTGCCATCAGCCGCTGCTGGCTGCCCGCAACTCCGCGGTCCTCCCCAGCCAGCTTTGTCGCAGCTCTAGTCGACTTTTTGGTTTTATCCATCGTTTTCCCACCTGTGAAACAGTACGGGAAATAACAACGACCGCAGAGTAACTCGCTTTCCTGTCGGTCTCGGCTTTTAAACTTGCCGCTACGGGGGAACGTCGTTCCACCCCGCCTGTCGTTTTGCAATGCGTGTAACGATATGACACGCATGCGTCCTGGCGGGTTCTTCATGTAGTCACTCGCGTGACTCCGAAGTAAAATCGCAAGGTAAGTCAGGGACAGAAATCTCCAAGGAGCTATCCACTCCAAGGAAGTGTCACCATCTTCTCTATTGAGTTTTAGTCCTGCTACCTCTCGTCTGGTATCCAGAGTTCTTGGATGAAATGATGGAGCCTGATTGGTTTCCAAAAGCATTAGGTGGTGTGGTGGCTGTAGCAAGAGCCCTATGTAGGTTTTAATTAAACTGATGACAGTGTCTCAAATAATGTCAAAACATGCAAGCAAAACCTTGGTCAATAATACCCCAGAATAAAAAGATTGGAACCATCCCATTTAAAATTCTCTCTGCTTCCTGATAAGGAATATTTAAATCCTTCCTTGAATAAGGAAATTGCCAACTCTTGGAAGATATTTTGCAAGATGTGGAAAAAAATCCATTAGTGAGTTTTAATCATATTAGATAACTGGGAAAAAGTGCACAATGGTGACATTCAGAGTGTCACATATATTGACTAAATAATAACTGACTTTATTTATCAACAATGTTCCCAATTAAGTTTAGAGGTCACCTATCCCAGTTAGAGGGAATTTTAATTGTGACACACATGGCTTTACCACAGTTCTCTATGTTTCTTTAAGAGGTTATTGAAGGTGGAGGAATAAACTGGAGGCTGAGACTCCATCACAAATTTTACAGATCAGATTTATGACTTCAACATATTGATCTTCCTCAGAAGTGCACTAAACCAGGTTTGAGTCTTTACCAAATGCATCTGCAAGTGAGGAAACGGTCATCAGAGTCAACGGCTCTGTTAGTTTTCCGTTTTGCCTTCCCGCCCGGCCGCGGTGTTGTTCTTTTTAAATCTCTCCCTGCACGGGAGACCCGACCTTTTCTTGTCGGGTCTCCGTTATCGTTGGGGCTGCAACGAGGTGCGGCCTCCAACAGGAGAAGACCGGGGACTCTGGTGCCGACGACTCACCGTCACCGTCGCGGGGCTGGCCGAGTCCGGAGCGGGTGGAGCGGTGGAGGAGCGCTGCTGCTGCTGCTGCTGCGTACGGCCCGACCTCCGGAGATTCGGAGGCTTCAACTGCAGGTCTGGTGGACGGCAGCACCGGGAGCCCGCGGGTCCCTGGAGGGAGACCACTTTTCAGGGCTCTCGCAACGGCGACTTCTCCCGCCCGAGTTGCGGGGTTGAAGAGCTCCTGGAGCGGGTCCTGACATCACCGCCCCGCATGGCATGGAATGGCCACGGGACTCCGCGAGCGCACGCCGGGGGTTCTAACACCAAGACCCGGTGTGCGACCTCGCACCACCCGGCGTGGCTTTAATGGCCACGGGACAATTGCCATTGCCAGCCGGGGGCTTTGACTTTGACTCTGACATCGGGGGGGGGGGGGGGGGTAGAGTGCAGTGGAGAGAGGTTTTTTTGGCCTTCCATCACAGCGATGTGATGGATGTTTATGTAAATTATGTTGTGTCTTGGGTCTATTTGTTTGTAATGTATGGCTGCAGAAACGGCATTTCGTTTGGACCTCAAGGGGTCCAAATGCCAATTAAATTGAATTGAATTGGAAAAAAAAAAAAGTGAGGAAACTGACTGAATCAGGCATCGGGTCAAAAATTAGGAGAGGTACTGTAAATATGATCCGAGACATATAAAAAAAAACATTGCAGAACTCGCTTGTACTATAGTTCTAAACAGAAGCTACTTTTTTGTATATGTGTCTATGTAATCAGTTACTCAGCAAATGAAATCAAGGAGACTAATTTTCAAACACAACATTCAGCAAATGGAAGCCTCCGGTAATTCTTATGCTGCATTTTTGAACTAAGTTTAAGGATAGGCAATCGTTAAGGAGGCTTGTAACAACAGAGTATGATAGATGTACAGATAGTGCTTTATTGGACATGTCTCCCTAAGGCTTTGCCCTTACGACCATTGACTGAAAATAAAAGGTATACTTATCATTTTTCAAGCTTTCAAAAACCCAACAATCTTCAAATTAAGCGCAAGACAGCCACCACAGTCATTCTGTCAAATGCTGTTTTAATAATACCTGTGAGGAATAAGCAGTCAGTCAGTCATTTTGTATTGTTGAAGCAATTACTCCCACTTCTATTTTTAGGACTGGCATTGCATGTAAAATGTGAGTTTGAGAAAAAAGCTTTGCATGGAAGACTCATGGGACTTTTATTCTTTTCACCTTGCTGTTTGATGAAACTGTTCTTGCATTTCATCTTGTTATTTCTGAGTGGAAACCTCACTTGGGAAAATAGTTCTTAAGCTGTATTTTCCATAATCAAAGCACATTTTGTTCTTGATATAAAAATGATTTTAAAATACATCATATCATTGTGTTTGAAAAGCTGTGAAATGCTGAGACTCGGTAGCATTCAGCCATGGTGCTCCTGCATTGTGTCCTGGAATTAGTTGTGACTTTAGTCAAGCTATTTCAGTACATCAGCAGCACCCAACAAATGGAACATTGTGTCATAATATCCTGGCAACAACACATTAATGCAAGGAAGTGACATCAAGAGCTTTTTGAATGGCAAAGCATTAAGGGACAGAAGTTTAGGGGTAACATGAGGGGGAACTTCTTTACTCAGAGAGTGGTAGCTGTGTGGAATGAGCTTCCAGTGGAAGTGGTGGAGGTAGGTTTGATTTTATCATTTAAAAATAAATTGGATAAGTATATGGATGGGAAAGGAATGGAGGGTTATGGTCTGAGTGCAGGTAGATGGGACTAGGTGAGAATAAGTGTTCGGCACGGACTAGAAGGGCCGAGATGGTCTGTTTCCATGCTGTAATTGTTATATGGTTATATTTAGAGGCATCCATATGGCCTACGACTGTGTAGGAAGGAACTGAAGATGCTGGTTTACACTGAAGATAGACACAAAATGCTGGAGTAACTCAGTGGGACAGGTAGCATGTCTGCAGGGAAGGAATGGGTGATGTTTCAGGTTGAGACCCTTCTTCAGGCTATGCTTTTACTTCATATCTACAACATACTGTAAACTCTACTTGTCCTCCAAGTGACATGTTCAACTGAGCTTGAATGTATGACTGCAACCTACCATTGTTACTGGATCAAATTCCTTACCTAACTGTGCTTTGGCAATGCCCCCACCACAGACTACAATACACTACCATGCCCTTCGCTTTCAATTGGCTTTAATGGTCATCCCACTCCCACTCAGATCCAAGTCTCATTGGCTTCCCACACTTCATGAGCAGGAAGCCTTGCGTAATGCAGTGATGCACAGAAGAACTATTTTGCCAAAAGTAGCCTCCTTGCATGTGTGAGCAAAAGGGTTCTTAATAAACTTACCAATAAAAATTACCAGTCACTCAATCTCACCGCATTCCTAAATTTTGATTATGCTTAAAGTATACTAACTGAGGTAAAATTTCCTATTCAACGTTGCTTCAGGAAATGTATAAATGAGACAGTGGTACACTCAACCACTTGAAATAATTTCATAAATAAAAGAGTGTGGCGAACAGAGCCAACACTGTGATTTCAAAGTTAACACATTCTGAAACAAACATGAAAAACTAGAAGAACACAGATGCTCGTGATCTGAATTTAAAAAAAACAGAGATGCTCGAAAACCTCAGGTAGTTCAGGCAGCATCTGTTGAGTGAGAAATGGTCAATGCTTCAGATTCATGATATTTTTACAGAGCTAGGATAATGTAGAAAACAACCCGTTTCTAGTTACGTGGCGGCGCGACTCACCCGTTGCAGCGGCCCCTACAGCCTGTCTGTCTTTTTTTTTTATTTTTTGTCTAGTTAAATGTAGTGTTTGGTGTTTTTAATAGTGTTTTTAAATGTGTACATGTGGGGGGCGGGGGGGAGGGGGAAACTGTTTAAATCTCTTCCCTGTCTGGGAGACCCGACCTTTTCCCTGTCGGGTCTCGGTTGTCGTTGGGGCCTAGCACCGTGGAGCAGCCTCCAACCTGAACGGCCCGGGGGCTCGGGAGACTGCGGAGCTGCGGACTACTCACCATCGTGGGGCTGGCCGGCCTCGGAGCGTGGGGAGCGATGGTGACTCGCTGCTGGAACGCGACTCCTGGGGCTCGGAGGCTCCAGCAACGCAGCCGCAGGTCCGGTGGACTGGGATATCGGGAGCTCGCGGGTCCGGGGAGAGAGACCGCTTCCCGGAGCTCCCGCAACGCGACTTCTCCAGCCCGTGTCGCGGGGTTGGAACGACCCGGACCGGGACCGTACATCGCCTGGCACGGCTTCATGGCCGTGGGACTCACCATCGCCCGTGGGGGTTCCAACCTTGTACTTTCAGACCGAGAGCGGGGCAGTAAATCGCCCCGCGCGGCCTAAAATGGCCGTGGGACTTATCATCACCCGCCTGAGGGCTTGGACATCGGGAGAGAAATTGAGAACAGGGGAGAGAAAAGACTTTGCCTTCCATCACAGTGGCTTCACTGTGATGGATGTTTGTGTGAATTTAATTGTGTGTATGTCTGTAGGACATTGTCTTTGTATGGCTGTGGAAACAACATTTCGTTTGAGTCTCTCTGGGGCTCAAATGACAATAAATTTGCATTGTATTGTATTGTATTGTATTGTATTACAGAGAAGGTGGTGGGGTGAAGAAAACAGAGATAATGTCTGAGATAAGATGACAATAAGAGACTGAATGACGCAAATAGTGTTGGTGCTGGGAGAGAGGAATTGGTAAAGGCTTGTTAATGGCTAACCATCTGCCTGAAGGAAATGTAAACAGAAAGAGAGGAATAAGTTACACTGCAGAGGGAGACAACAAAAAAATTACTATTTTCAAAAGCAAAAGACTGCATATACTGGAAAGCTGAAATAAAACCAGATACTTCAGGAAAAACCCATCAGTTTACAGAAAAAACAAAGTTAATGTCACTAGTTACTGACCTTTAAACACAAATGTCTGGTTCTGATTAAATTGGAAAACCAATTGTCTAAAATGATCAAATTCAATACAAAGTTCTGAGGGCTGTATTGTGCCAGTTTGAAGATGAGATACCAGTACATTGGGTTTTTTGTTGGAACAATGTAAAAGAACAAAAATGAAGAGTGGGCATAAGTGTACATCCCACGCTCCTGCATCTCCATCCCATACAAGGATGGCTTGAGGGTTCTATGTTTCATCCAGGCCCAACCAATTCAATTCCAGCCTGAACATGTTCTCATGTTGAACAACGTCACCTTTAACTCCAATCACTTATTCCAAATACAATGTGTTGCTATGGGGACCCGCATGGATCCCATCTATACTTGTCTCTTTGTGGGATATATGACGTAGAAAACATGTTTCCATCTTGGGGCCTTTTCTTATTTCAATTTCTGGTACATTGGTTGTTGTGTCGGTGGTGCATCCTTCTCCTGATGGGGAGTTGGATTTACAACATCTGCAATGTGTTATCACCGTTTTGTACCTCACTTTTTTTCCCTCTGTTTTTGTTTCTCTTATGTTACTTCCATCTCCTCCAGAAAGGTGATCTGCGTTTAACAAGCCATCGCCACCTGCTCTCAGCCAACACCTCCACCACTTGTGGCCAGTGCTGGAAATGGGTTTTAGGAACTAGGGGTACACTAAGGTCCGTGTGGCTGAGGTTGGGAAGGAAGGGGGGAGAATTTTTTTATGTGCGGTCATACCCATGTAAGAGTACAAGAATGCATAACTTGTTTATAGTGTATTTATAATATAGTTTATTGTGTATTATATGTCATAGCAGATTTCTTGCATATCTCTCTCTCTCTCTCTCTGTGTTGGCTGCAGCCATCGTCTGCTTCTACGAGGGAAGCAGGTCGATGATTGATCAAAAGGCTCCTGGGAGACCATGTCTGATTGGCGGCCGAGTGACCAGTGCATTATGTGATTGGACTCAATGCCCTTGGAGATGACGGCTGATTGGACGGGAGGAGACCGATTTGTTGATTGGATCGGAATTTTAAGGGAATCTGGTCGGTGATTGGACGCAAACCCTTTGGAGACAGCGGTTGATTGGCTGCCAAATAATCGGGCACAAAAAATTGAAAATAAGAAAACAATAAAATTGGAATTATGATTTAAATCGGAAGAATATCATGCCTGATCTGCAGCAAAGATACTAGTATCTGCTCTAGTATCTTTGATCTGCAGTTCCTTCCTATTGTAGAAGAACCCTGGCCTGAAACAACAACTAATCCATTCCCTCCACAGATGCCGCCTAGCCCGCTGAGTTCCTCCAGCACTCTGTGTTTTTTATTTAACTCTTGAAATTGAAGTTATACATAAAGCTGGAGTAACTCAGCGGGACAGGCAGCGACTCTACAGAGATTTCCCCCTCCCCAAACAGGAAGGAACCGCAGATGCAGCAATCCCCGCAAAGCAGCAAATAATTCCTGGAATGCCGAGGCGAGAGGGTGAGAGAGAGCGAGTGAGAGAGGAGAGAGATCCAAAGGACGGATTCAGATCCCAACTACGCCTTGCTGAGACCTCGCCAGAAGTTTCAAACCTATGGCCCCCTCCAGTTTGAGCCACGTGGACTAAGATACCACGTTGTAAACAACCACGTTCGCTACTTTGACTGGGAGTTCACGTTCCCGCCTGCGGATTACAGCTGTTTGATATCCGCTTCAGGAAGGAGCGGGTGGTCTACGAGTTGAGCGTCCAGGAGGTGAACTCCATTTACGGCGGAGAGACGCCAGGTCTGATGAGGGCCAAGTTCTTAGACAGTCATTATGGAATTGGGAAAAGTTCCAATGAGCTGGTGAAAGACGTGGACTGCCCTTACAGTTCCACTTTCCTCCACACTCTCCATCTCATGGAGACTCGAAACCAAAGATCCTATAGCGGAGCAGAATAGTCCACTCGACAAAAGAGCCGTAGTAGTGTCATGGGTAATCTGCAGCACCATTTCCTTTTATAGGTTTCCGTCTCCGCTCTAGTATCTTTGCTTTGGTCATGGCTTTTTCATGCACAAATCATCTTTTTTTTCTCAGCTGCAGGTGATAGAAACATAGAAACATAGAAAATAGGTGCAGGAGTAGGCCATTCGGCCCTTCGAGCCTGCACCGCCATTCAATATGATCATCCAACCAGTATCCTGTACCTGCCTTCTCTCCATACCCTCTGATCCCTTTAGCCACAAGGGCCACATCTAACTCCCTCTTAAATATAGCCAATGAACTGGCCTCAACTAGCTTCTGTGGCAGAGAATTCCACAGATTCACCACTCTCTGTGTGAAAAAAGTTCTTCTCATCTCGGTCCTAAAAGATTTCCCCCTTATCCTTAAACTGTGACTCCTTGTTCTGGACTTCCCCAACACCGGGAACAATCTTCCTGCATCTAGCCTGTCCAACCCCTTAAGAATTTTGTAAGTTTCTATAAGATCCCCCCTCAATCTTTTAAAATTCTAGCAAATACAAGCCGAGTCTATCCAGGAATCCCAGGAATCAGTCTGGTGAACCTTCTCTGTACTCCCTCTATGGCAAGAATGTCTTTCCTCAGATTTGGAGACCAAAACTGTACGCAAAACTCCAGGTGTGGTCTCACCAAGACCCTGTACAACTACAGTAGAACCTCCCTGCTCCTATACTCAAATCCTTTAGCTATGAATGCTAACATGGCTGCATCTGCGGTTCCTTTCTGTTGGGGGGGGGAGATTCCTGGCCCATGGTGGTTCCTGATAAATGATGTGTTCCCTCCGTGGGTGCTGCCTTGCCCGCTGACTTCCTCCAACACTTTGTGTTTTTTGTTTGGCTCTGAAGTTGAAGGTGAAAGTTCCTTAGAGAGTTCAGTTCAGTTTGAAGAAGGGTCTTCTCTCCAGAGTTGCTGCGCGTAACCTCAATTGATCCCTTGTTCACGCTGACACATGACTATGCTCCATCGCCCGCTGTGATGTTATCCATCACCTGCTGACCCACTCCGCTCTATGATCTTTGCTCTTGAGCTGGCCCCTCACTGTTCAGATGGAGAGCACTGCCAGAGGTGAGCGGGCCGGCAGAAGGTGTTGAGATGGCTGTCGGTTCCGCTACCCAGTGATGGAGGCCACTCATAGCCACACGAGCTGCTTCTCTCCATGGCCACAATGCGGTGGCTCCGCGCCCGGAGTGCCGCGGCAGCGGTGAGTGAGTGTTACTGGCATGAACCCGACCATCTCCTTCTCAACGCTACTTCCCTACTCGCAACTTTACCCCTGGCTAGATTCCCCACACGCTGTGAAAGGAACTCTCCCCCGAATTGTAATGTTACTCACGACATGTGACTCAATCATAATTATTTATTTATGTATTTCTACGAAAACATTTCCCAATTGAGCCCCGCACCTCCTAAGGCCGGCCCTGCCTGGAGCCATGTCTCCGTGCTCCCAACTATATCATAGTCATTAATAGCTATCTGCACATTCAACTCATCCACCTTATTACGAATGCTCCTTGCATTGAGACACAAAGCCTTCAGGCTTGTTTTTACAACACTCTTACCCCTTATACAATTATGGTGAAAAGTGGCCCTTTTTGATTTATGCCCTGGATTTGTCTGCCTGCCACTTTTACTTTTCACCTTGCTACCAATTGCTTCTATCCTCATTTTACACCCCTCTGTCTCTACGCTCACACATTTAAGAAACCCTTTCCCATTAACTCCATCCTCGACTATCCCATTTGACACCCCACCCCCCTTATTCAGTTTAAAACCACCCGTGTAGCAGTGGTAAACCTGCCTGCCAGAATGCTGGTCTCCCACCTGTTAAGATGCAATCCGTCCCTTTTGTACAGTTCCCCCTTACTCCAAAACAGATCCCAGTTAACTATGAATCTAAATCCCTGCCCCGTGCACCAGTTCCTCAGCCACGCGCTGTCCTGTGCACGGTTGCTCAGCCAGCAGCTGTCTGTCTCTTCATCTTTTTATTTTTTATTTTAGTTAGTTAAGTGTTTTGTTTGGAGGTCTAGACTTTTTTTATGTGGGGGGTGGGGGTGGAGGGGGAAACTACCTTTCAGGGTCCCTACCTGGTCGGAGAGGCAGCTTTTCTCCGGGCTGCAGCTTCGACCCGTCCTCGCGGCCTACCAGCGGGCCTGGAGCAGCGTTTCCTGTCGGGGACCGCCCAGAACCTCGGCTTCGGCGGCGGCACAGTGCTGGAGTGCTATCGCTGAGCGGGCGATGCCTTGCCTGGGTCGCCGCGCTGGAGCTCCGGTGAGCTGAGACCGCCGGGTAAAACATCGCGGAGCTGCGGGACTGTGGAGCGACCAGCTGCGGGCAGCGGCGCTGAACTTAACTCTGGGCGCCTGGGATCTCTAGACGAGATCGCCAGTTGTGGAGCTCCAACCGGCGTGGCCTTGTTGGCTTCGGAAGCCGCGGCCTCCAGTGCGGAAGCGGCCGTTCCAGGGTTCCCAGGCTGCTGGGAGGACTCTCCCGACGCCGGAGCAACATCACCCGGCGAGAACGGCCTGGAATATCGGGCCTCCGTAGGGGCAACTGTGGATACCTCAATGGGCCCGACTATGGGTGAACTGGGGTTGGGGACTGGACTTTGTGCCTTCCCTCATGGTGGGAGCCATTGTGGGGGGATGTTTTATGTGTTTAAGACTCTCATTGGTGTTATGTCTGTATTCTTTTTTGTGTGCTGCAAAATGGCAAAAAGCATTTCACTTTACTACACCTGGGTGTATGTGAATGTGACTAATAAAATACCTTTGATACCTTTGATACCTTCGAGATGAGAAGAACTTTTTTCACACAGAGAGTGGCGAATCTCTGGAACTCTCTGCCACAGAGGGTAGTTGAGGCCAGTTCATTGGCTATATTTAAGAGGGAGTTAGATGTGGCCCTTCTGGCTAAGGGGATCAGGGGGTATGGAGAGAAGGTAGGTACGGGATACTGAGTTGGATGATCAGCCATGATCATATTGAATGGCGGTGCAGGCTCGAAGGGCCGAATGGCCTACTCCTGCACCTAATTTCTATGTGTCTATGTTTCTATGTTTGACACATTCAGGTCCCGTATCTCCCTGTTCCTGCTCTCGCAAGCACGAGGAAATGGAAGCAAACCGGGGATAACAACCTTCGAGGTCCTGCTTTTCAGCATTTTTCCGAGCTCTCTAAAGTCACGCTGCAGAATATTCATCCCCGTCTTTCCGACATCGTTTGTGCCGACATGCACTACCACTTCCGGCTGTTCACCTTCGCCCTTGAGGAATTTCTGCACTCTGTCTGTGACATCCTGGATCCTGGCACCAGGAAGGCAGCACACCATCCTCGAATCCCGTCTGTTGCCGCTGAAACCCCTGTCCGTACCTCTCACAATGGAGTCTCCCACTACAATGGCGTTGCCTGACGTTGTAATAATTTTGATCATTTTGATATTCCTGCCTAGTCCTCCTTTTTAACTTTGAACATACAAAATATTGTCATTTGGAAGGAACTCCCGAAAATCCTGCACCCACTCGCCATCCTCACCCTCCCCACCCACCCAGGGCCGGCCTTAGGAGGTGTGGGGCCCAATTGGGAAGAATTATGGTGAGCCCCAGGTTCCCAGCCAAGCTCTGTAGATTCATAGAAATATAAATAAAGTATTTTATAGACTTTATATCTCTATGGTAGAATGGAAAGTAATCAAAATGTGCGCTTAAAAAGTGCCTTCGAGTTAATGGACCAAACAAATCTAAGCTCCATTTTAATATAAAATTGCATACATGTAAGCTTACAGGTAGCAAACAAAATGTGTAGATAATATCTGAAAAGTACATAGTTTCAATACCACTTGTTTTAGTGACTGTGAAATGAAAAAAACAAAACTATATCCTGGAAAACCAATAACTATTGGGGAAAAACCAGTCCAAGCATTACATTTTGAGCTTCTGCCCCATCCTACCCTTTGGGATTCTACCCCATCCTAACTTAGTTGTGTTTGTGTGTGTGTTATTTGTCTGTGTGTGATGTGTGTGTGTGTGTTAGTTGTCTGTGCATTATGTGTGTGGGAGGGAATGAGAGAAGGGAGGAAGAGAGTGAAGGGAGGAAGGAGAGAATGGAGTGAGGGGAGTAGAGAAAGAAGGGAGGGAAGGAAGGAGAGAAAGAAAGGAGGGAAGGAGAGAAAGAAGGGAGGGTGGGAAGGAGAGAAGGGAAAAGAGAGAGAGGAAGAAGAGAAAGAAGGGAGGGAGAGAAGGGAAAAGAGAGAGGGGGAGGAGGGAGGGTAGGAGAGCAGGGTGGGAGGGAAGGGAGGGGGGGAAGGGAAGGAGAAAAGGGAGGGAGAGGGCCGGTGGCGGGAGCGGATACCGGGGTCTAGGCGGACGGGTGTGAGCTGAGGCCGATGTTTGTAAACGTTGCCTGGCCTGCTCTGTATTGTTCACCATGTCTCCCTGGGGAGAGAGAGGGGTGGAGTTGGGGCTGTGTGCATGAAGCATGGTGACTGGAGGGGCGGGAGCGCTGCCCCGGGACTGTGAGTGAATGACCCCCCCCCCCCTTCTCCATTCCCCCTCATCATCTGTCCCTTTCTTCCCCTTCCACTCTTCTTCTTCTTCTTCTTCTTCTTCTTCTTCTTTTCTTCTTCTTCTTCTTTCTTCTTCTTCTTCTTCTTTCTTCTTCTTCTTCTTCTTCTTCTTCTTCTTCTTCTTCTTCTTCTTCTTCTTCTTCTTCTTCTTCTTCTTCTTCTTTCTTCTTCTTCTTCTTCTTTCTTCTTCTTTCCCCTTCCCCTTCCCCTTTCTCTTCCCCCCTTCCCCTTCCCCTTCCCCTTCCCCTTCCCCTTTCCCCTTCCCCTTCCCCTTCCCCTTCCCCCTTCCCCTTCCCTTTCCCCTTCCCCTTCCCCTTCCCCCTTTCCCCTTCCCCTTCCCCTTCCCCTTCCCCTTCTTCCCCTTTCCCCTTCCCCTTCCCCTTCCCCTTCCCCTTCCCCTTCCTCTTATTTATGACTGTGCACACCGGGTTGATTGCATTTGTTGAAACAGGGCGGACCACGTGAAGGTTGCAATCTCCCACCCCCCACCCCTCTACTCTCCTCCCCCACCCCCCCACCCCCCCACCTCCACCCGGGATAGATCTACCTGTGCCGAGAGTAGATTACTCTAGCGTGGGACCCCCTTAGGCTTAATGCCGGCCCTGCCCCCCCCCCCGTTCCCTCCAACACGGACACGAAGGAGTTAAACACCTATTTCCTTCGGGTGTTTTTAAAACATTTCCCCCTTACCATTTCCGTACTTTTTCGATAGCTGCCATGACCCATTTGATGTCATCCTTCACCCTACTCCTGGTCTCGGCCCACACCGATCTGCCGGACATTCTGTGTGTGTGTTTCTGTGTGTGTGTGTGTGTTTCTGTGTGTGTGTGTGTGTGTGTGTGTGTGTGTGTGTGTGTGTGTTTCTGTGTGTGTGTTTGTGTGTATCTGTGTGTGTTTCTGTGTGTGTATGTGTGTGTGTGTGTGTGTGTGTGTGTGTGTCTGTGTGTGTGTTTCTGTGTGTGTGTGTGTATGTCCGTGTATCTGTGTGTATATGTGTGTGTGTGTGTGTGTGTGTGTGTGTGTGTGTGTGTGTGTGTGTGTGTGTGTGTGTGTGTGTGTGTGTGTGTGTGTGTGTGTGTGTGTGTGTGTGTGTGTGTGTGTGTGTGTGTGTGTGTGTGTGTGTGTGTGTGTGTGTGTGTGTGTGTGTGTGTGTGTTTGTGTTTATTTGGCGGAGTCTGAGGGGAGAAGCGCCGGCACCAAGACCGAGTGAATGCGCGGACAGACGGACGAAAGCAACAATCATAGAGCGGAATAGGTGACATTTCGGGTCGAGACCTTTCTGCAGACTGACAGTCAAGGGAAAGGGAAACGGGATATATAGGCATATCTTCCAGTCCTTTGTCCTTAGTACCATCTATATCTCTTGTTCCTCTTTCCCCTGACTAAGTCTGAAGAAGGGTCTCAACCCAAAATGTCATATATTCCACTCTATGATCGTTGCTTTTGTCCATCTGTCTGCTTGTTCGCTCGCCCTTGGATTAAGTAACGCAGGATAAAGCTGCAAATTCACGCACAGGATGGAAACTGGAAACTGAAAACTAGGGGAATGGCATCCCCCTGCGTACCCCCCTATTTCCATCATGCTTGTGGCAATCAGTCCGTGCTCTATCATGAACCCTCCCAGAGCTCTCTCTACTCCTTTTCCACACTTTGCTGCTGGAAACATGTGGATTTATACATTTGTTTCCATTGAATGGAAAGGACATTGTCTTGAAATGTTTAGGAAGGAACTGCAGATGCTGGTTTAAGCCTAAAATAGACACAAAAAGCTGGAATAACTCAGCGGGACAGGCAGCATCTCTGGAGAGTGACATTTCGGATCTCGCCCCGAAACGGCACCCATTCTTTCTCCCCAGAGATGCTGCCTGTACTGCTGAGTTACTCCAGCTATTTGTGACTGTCTTGAAATGTTAGTTGAGTTTCACTTTCCACAGATGCTGCTGACTTGATAAATGTTTTCGAGATGTTCTATCTTTATTGCTGAATCTTACATTGTTTTTGATGTCCAAAGATGTTTCAGAATACATTTCATGAGCTGGTGCACCCTGCAGGGAGCCTTGAACATACTGTACAATGGCAAGCAGAGGTCAAGGCAATGATTTGCATTCCTCCTGTATCATCAATTAGTCATTTAGCTGCCAGAAAATCACAAAAACACTCCAAATCCCTCAGAGCAATTGTCTCAATCACCTTCCTGTCAAATGCAAGCTTATAATAAGATCACCAGCTCATAACATTTATATTCAGAATAGAAACAGCTGATGAAAGGGTGTCCTGTAAAAATGATAGCACCTTACATCTGTATCTAAATATGAACCAGAGAGTGGGTTCTCTGAGTTCTCTGATCTCATGCTTAATAAATCGTGAAAAATGCAGTTACAATATTTTCTTATACTTTGGGTTAATTATTCTCAATAATAAAAGTCTCCTAATGGTCTGGTGGAAATATTTGCATTTCAGTGATCCACATTGATTTATAAACTGTGTAAATTTTGTTCAAACATTTATAAATTGTACCACTACCATATGGGGAATTATATGCAATTACATTGTAGATTATTTAAAAGCTCTGAGACTTTGTTTGACTTGCTGGAATGGAGCACAGCGATATGTTACACAGATCCTGAGCCTGTTCTGCCTTTCAATTAGATCATGGCACGTCTGTATATAGCTCCACTTGCCTACGCTTCATCTTCTGGATTACCTAGACAAGAAAAAAAACTATTAATATCAGCTTTAGAGCATCAAGTTAATCTTTTTTTTGTGGCCAACAGTTCCACCTTTCTACCAGCCTTGCAAAATAATGATTTTCTAATCTTTCTCCTGATTCACTTGAAAATCCCATTGAATCATCCAAAATTCTATGGGGCACGACAGGGATGATATATCTTCCGTCAGAGCTATCTAGAATAAGGGGAGAGGGGCGGTCAAAATAAAGGGTATTCAGGACTATTGACCCAAAAGGCTCTGGGTCTTTGGAATTCACTGCCCAAAGTGGGCTGTTGAGAGTCAGTAACTGAGGATATTCAAAGTAAAGAATGCTAGATTTTTGCAAAAATAAGGGAATCAATAGAAAATAGCTTGGTGGGTAAAAATGGAACAGGGCTGTTGAATAGCAGAACGGATGAGGGCTGCATGGCATACTCCCATGGTCTTACCTTTTTATAAAACTATGTTGTTATTCTTTCTGACCATATCACCATATGCTTTGACTGTTTGTTGGAGGATTTAAACCAAAGCCATAAATAATGTTTTGCTTCATAATTCTTAATAGTTTCTATTTATATCATGCTCTAACTATAGTAAAATGTCCCACGGGCAAAGACACAAAAAGATCGTGTTGAACAGGCTGGAAAACTAGGTGGTTGAAATACTTTGCAATGTTAAATATATATTGGGAGGTCAAGTTACAGTTGTCGAGACATTGGTGAGGCATCATTTAGAGTATTGTGTTCAGTGTTGGTCACCATGCTATAGGAAAGATGTTGTCAAGCTGGAAAAGGTGCAGAGAATATTTACCAGATGTCACCAGGACCTGAGGGCCTGAGATATAGGGAGAGGTTGAGCAGGCTAGGACTTTATTCCTTGGAGAGCAGGAGGATGAGGGGTGATTATATAGGGGTGTACAAGATCATGAGAGGAATAGATGGGGTGAATGCTTTTTGACAGAGTAGGGAAATCAAGAAGAGGAGGACATGGGTGTAAGGTGAAGGAGGAAAGATTTAATAGGAACCTGAGGGGTAACAATTTTACACAATGGGTGGTGGGTATATGGAACCAGCTGCCAGAGGTGGTTGAGGCAGGTATTATCATAACACTTAAGAGACATTAGGCCAGGTACATGGATAGAATAGGTTTAGAAGGTTATGGGCAGATGGGATGAGTGGATGGGGCAAGTAGGTCGGTGTGAGCAAGTTGGGTCGAAAGGCCTGTTTCCATGCTGTATGACACTGTGAGAATTAGAACAAAGGTAGGATTTAAATGAGAAATCTATCACTCTCTTTCCTCTTGCTTTCCATCAGACCCGACATGTCTATCACTGTTGACTGAATTATCTTCTTGCTTCTGCCACTTCGAATGTCAAAATATCATAAAATTGCTCCTAGTTTATCATCCATCTCTTTTTTTACTCACTTCAAATCAGAAAGTTGCAAATGCAGAGCACCTAAACTAATCCTTCGGAATGGGAGAAAATACTCTATGGTGTCATGAACTGCTCTGCACAATCTCTTAAATTGCAGCCTACTTGGACAAACAAACCAAGGGTTTCCAGTTTCGAAAGTTCCACATAATTCCAAATCACTTTGTCTTGCTCCTTCACCTTCCCATTCCAATTTCAAAGATTTCCATTTCTAACCTCTAAAACTGAGATTGTTTCTGGCATCTGTGACTACCTTGCAGTCTCACTAAATTCCAATATCCTAACCTATGCAATTTTTCTATTTGTTCTCTCTCAACTCATCAATTTCATAAGCTCCAATTCTACTCCCAATATCTTAACCATTCAGCATTGTTGTAATCTGAATTCATTAAATTGCTCATGTGTCATCCTTAATTTTCAAACTCATAAGGTCATAAGTGATAGGAGCAGAATTAGGCCATTCGGCCCATCAAGTCTACTCCGCCATTCAATTATGGCTGAATATCTCTCCCTCTTAACCCCATCTCCTGCCTTTTCCCCATGACCCCTGACACCCGTACCAATCAAGAATCTATCTATCTCTGCCTTTAAAATTTCCATTGACTTGGCTTCCACAGCCTTCTGAATTCCACAGATTCACCACCCTCTGACTGAGGAAATTCCTCCTCATCTCCTGAAAGGAATGTCCTTTAATTCTGAGGCTATGACCTCTAGTACTAGAGCCTTCAACTAGTGGAAAATCCTCTCCACATCCACGCTATCTAAAAGCCACTTCTCTTCTTAAAAGCCACCTTTGGCCCTTCAATTTTCTAGCAACTACTGCGGTGTTCTTAAACACCATTCCCTTCTGGAGATGCACAAATGAGAAATGAGGGAACTGATCGCTGAAGCTTCTTACCTGGTGGAATTGAGTAATCTACTCTATATTGATTACCTGTGTGGAAAGTGCCATATGAGCAACCACCCATCCAGTAAGTATTACTTGCATCTTCTAATTTTAAAGTAAAAATGTATATGTTATTCCAAAATAATGGAACAAATAGAAAATCTTTGAGGAAGTGGTTCATGATTTTAAAACCCAAAAAGCTTTTGTACACATTCCTTAAGTTTTTCAGATGTGTTAACATTATAGAAGAAGTTAGTTACATTTTGCATTGATCTGCATGGTGTAACCTGTGATTAGTAACACAGGACGGTGAGGAATAGTGAGCAATGACATTGGAGCAAGGGCAGAATGAAGAGTGATGAATCTGCAGGATGATCAACTCATGACGTATTCTGCAGCACGGTCCTCTTAATGCAGCATTTCACGGACTTGGACTCAGTATATTACAGATTCCACCATGATATCACTTCATAGCGCCTGAAATGATTTATTGTTTGCCATGCTGTTGAAATCTATTTTCCAGATCAATAGCTGAGAAATATGCCTTTCACAAATGGTGCTTACTGTGTTTATATTCCTGTTATTATATTATATTACTGGTTAAATAACGTGTTTAGTTTTCATTTCAGTGTGGCGTTTTTGAGACTGCCTTTCCACGTTGCCCTGATTTTTGTAATTTACCGTCCAATGTATTCCTCAGGGTGCAGCATTTTCATAAAGTTATGTTATCACATAAAAACTGTCTTGTTTTCCGGCCTTTAAGAAAATGTCTTTTTTTTTAGGTTTTGCATCATCATTGTCAAGGCAGTGCTGAATGGTTGTGCAAAGCTGTGTATGGGCAATCATGATAACAAAGGTTATAAAGATATGCCTTTCCCTGAGGCCAAAGTAACTGCTTTTGCAAAACCAATCTTCTTTTCAGTAGTGTGATCTGTAAACATATGTATTCATTTAAACAGTTTTTGATATCTAGGGATACACACAATGCTAAACAATATAACCCTGGATTGGAAGAGGTGTATTTATATCGTGGCAGGGACGTTTCTCGTGTGCTGAATTCTTTCATTTATATTGTGGGATGAATTCAAAGTATTGGTGGGAACATCATTGTTAAGTAATTCAGCTATCTGCCTATTATTTTATACCTCCCTCTGTACAACAACTAGTGAAGGCTCCAAAAGATCAATGATGTGTGAATTTGGCCTTTGTTCATGTTGTTTATGAAACCAAATAAAATTATCAAAGTGAATGTGTGCTTCTCCATTCAAATCATCCAGTAAAGGGCCTGTCCCACTTAAGCGATTTTTTAGGCAACTACAGGCGACTAGGCTGTCGGCACATGGTCGCCGGTGGTGTGTCGCCTGTATGGTCGTGAGTAGTCTTCTCGTAGCGGAGCGTCTTTCTGGTCACCGCTAGATTTTCAACATGTTGAACATTTTTCGGAGACAGTCGGCGACAGTGGGTTTGACGCCAATGAGCGTAGCTTGACTTCTCCTGATGTAGGAGCTGTTGTAGCTGTCACCAGGTTAACATCGGTTGTTGCCACTTTAACGTAGGTTGTTGCCAGGTTAACGTAGGTTGTTGCCAGGTTAACGTAGGTTGTTGTCAGGTTAGCGTAGGTTGTCATCAGGTTAGCGTAGGTTGCTGTCAGATGACATAGGTACTGACTTCATTTATTTGCTGTTGAAGTAATGATTCTATTTCAAATTTTATGTCGAAGGGGGGTCCAGTCATTGGTTTTTCAACAACCTGCTTCGACTATGACAGTTGCCGGCAGTCGCCTAAAAATAGCCTAAATGGGACAGGCCCTTAAGGCAACTGAGGAATTAGACTGTGTTGCAGATGTGAAGCATTCGCCTCTCATATGGTACAAACATATCGAAGAAGTAGTCAAGTAGTCAAAGTGGTCAAAGGTGTTTTTGTTCTAGATTTCTCAGATATGGACCAGCTAAGGTTAAAGCATAACCCAAGAAGTCATATACATTTGCAACACTCAGATAAATGTTGCTCTACTTTTACACTGTGGCTCTCCAACAAAGACACTGCCACAAACACAAGACTACTTGGTTATAGGAGTATAGGCGTTTTGAAGAAGACCTTAAGAGTTAATGGAATTGTAGATGGAACAACTCATCTCTTTCAACAAGGCCGGCATTTAACAGGTAACACTGGCTCACAATTCTGATGCATCTCACAATTATTACGTACCTGGTGTCTTTATTCAGAGAGGTGACACTGTCACACCACTTAAAATAAATGCTTCCACTTGCTTAGATAATCAATAATGGTACCTACATATATTAAATCTATTAATTTACATTCCCAGCACTGCCTTCCATTTTCCGCAGTGTACATGATGATGACCATTTCTATTTGTTTCAAATCATTGGAAATTAAATTTTCTTCTTCCTTGTGCCAATCAAACTTCCATCATCCATGTAATTTCTCCTTTAATGTTCCTTGTGCATACGAGATAATATATTCACAAGTCTCCTTTTAGAGGGTTGCAGGGAAACTTGGACAGCCTTGTCCATGTGGTACTGATCATTGGGGATTCCCAAGACAACATGATCTTCCCAGTGTAGTGTCAGATTAGACTGCATACTGGGTAGCTTAATTACTTACCTTCTATCTAGTATAAGGTCACTGCCACAACCTCCTTCTCCCACCCTACGACACCGAGGCAACTCAATCATTCTACCACAACCAGAGAGCAGTACTGAACTGTCTACCTCTGATGCCCCTCAGGCTATCATTGACTCTGCTGGCTTTACCTTGCACTAAACATTATTCCCTTATCATTTACGTTGTAAATGGATCAATTGTAATCATATATTATCTTTCTGCCCCCGACTGGTTAGCACGCCACAAAAGGCTTTTCACTGTACCTGGGTACACCTGACCATAAACTGAACTGAACTGAAACTGAGATTGCTGGAGTTGCGGACAATGAGGAAGGCTGTGAAAGCATACAGTAGGATATAGATGAGCTACAGAAATGGGCTGAAAAAAAAGGGTAGATGGTGTTTAATCTGAGCAAGTGTGAGGTCTTGCACTTTGTGAGGTAAAATGTAAGGGGGAATTCTGCAGTTCATGGAAAGACCCTTAACAGCATTGATGTACAGATGGATCATGGCGTCCAAGCCAATAGAACCCTGAAAGTGGCGACACAATTAGATGATGTGGTAAAGAAGGCATTTGGTATGCTTGCTTTCATAGGTTGGGACATCGAGTATAAGAGTCAGGAAATCATGTTGCAACTCTGTAATACCTGCTTAAGCCACGTTTGGAGTATTGCGTACATTTCTAGTTGTCTCATTGCAGGAAGAATGCAGAGTTTTTGGAGAGGGTGCAGAAGAGTTTTACCAGCCCTGCCTGGATTATAGGGTATTAGCTACAAGTACAATAAGAAGTTGGACATATTTAGTTTGTTTTCTCTGGAATGCCAGAGAATGATGGGAGACTTGGTAGAAGTATATAAAAATATGAGAGGCATAGATATGATAGACAGTTAGAACATTTTTCCTAGGGTGAAAATGTCAAAAACTAAACACATAGCTTTAAGGTGAGGGGAGCAAAGATAAAGGAGATGTGTGGAGCAGGTTTCTTACACAGAGTGGTGGTTGCCAGGAATGTGCTACCAATGGTGGTGGTGAAGCAGATATGATATTGGACTTTAAGAGACTATTAGATAATCACATTAGACTGCAGGGAATGGAAGGATATGGTTTATGTGCAGGCAGATAAGATTAGTTTATCTTGGCATCATGTTCACCACAGACATTGTGGGCCATTATGGGCGGCACGGTGGCACAGCGGTAGAGTTGCTTCCTTACAACACTTGCAGTGCCGGAGACCTAGGTTTGTTCCCGACTATCAGTGCTGTCTGTACGGAGTTCATACGTTCTCCCCATGACCTGCATGGGTATTCTCTGAGACCTTCAGTTTCCTTTCACACTCCAAAGACGTACAGAATTGTAGGTTAATTAGCTTGGTATAGGTGTAATTGCCCCTAGTGTGTGTAGAATTGTGTTAATGTGCAGGGATTGCTGGTCAGTGCGGACTTGATGGGCCAAAGGGCCTGTTTTCACGCTGTATCTCTGAACTAAACTAAAGGGCCTACTCCTGGTCTGTATTGTTCTATAGTCTATGTCCTGTAGTTGATAAATAGGTGATCAAACTGAAACATTATTTTTTGTTTCTCTCTATATACTTCCTAATTTGCTGAATATCCCCTTCAGTTTCTGGTTTTATTTATGGTAGATTTATTGTCCAAATAGTAGCAAGGATCTTTATACATCATCTCCCTATGTATTACTTTGAAGTAGCCTGGTGATTGTATTTGCTATTTACATTTCCTTTGGAGAGGCTTATAGGATTTGTAGGAAAACATAATTCTTTGTTTTTTATATGCAAAAGCAATTTTGTGAGAACTCCAAATAGTAGGTCTAGAATAGAATATGCATGAGATGGAGACTAGCATGTATAGGAAAAATGTCGTAAAATATTTAACAAGAATATTTTTACTCGTGATGAATTATTCATGCTTAGAAGTGTGAAAATAGTCTACTACACTTTGGATTCAGGCTTGTAATCTGATGACTTGCAGTTCCAGGTAAATTTAAAGAACAATTCTTACAAAGAATCTTGTAATCATAGAATTGTTGGCAGGCACTTGTCGAGAAGGGCTCCGACCTGAAACGTCACCTGTCCATGTTCTCCATGAATGCTGCCTGACTCGTTGAGTTAATTCAGCACTTTTTGTCTTTTTTTGTAAACCAGCACCTGCAATTCCTTGTATCTAAATCATAGAATTGTTATTTTGCAGCGGGGATCCATTCAGCTCATCAATTTCACACTAGTTCCTGGCAAAACAATCCCATTCACTTCCTCTTTCTCCACAGTTCTGTTTATTTCTTTGCTTTGGTCTGATCAAATTTAATTGGTTGAAGCACAGTGTTCAGTCTACAAGGAGGTCACTGTGCATCAACTCACCTGTCCTTTTACAATTAGAAGCCTGCTACTATTGGGGTTCCAAGCAGCTAACCATTTGGTTCCTGACTTGTTTTACTAATAACTCAGACTTTAGTGTACGGGGCATGATAAAGAAGACAGCACAGGAATTGTCTGTGCATTTCACAGCAAGGAGAAAGAAGTTTAAATTGCAAGAAGTTGCAGATGGTCTTGTCAGTTGAGTAAAAAAATGGTAAATAGAATACATTGTGGAGAAGTCAGAGATAACACAAGTGGCTTTGCAAGATATAATAAATGGAAATATACTGCATGATGTGGAGGAATAGAGGGACCTTGACATATACTGTGTGCCCCCTTAAAGATAAAAAGGTATGTTGATAAGGTCTTAAGAAAGATAAAATGCCTTGCAGAGTGCTTTTATTAACAGAGGCAATGAATATAAATGCTGGGAGTTTTTCCGAGAATAATATATCACAGCTTAATTATCGCACACTGTTCTGGACCTAGCATTTCAGAGATGTTGCAACTACACTGGAAAGAATATTGGAGAGATTTACAGCAAGATTTGTAGTTCGGAACTGCAGATGCTGGTTTACATCGAAGATAGGCACAAAATGTTGGGAAAATTAACAGGGATATAAATAAAGTAAATAGGAAGGATCTCTTTCATTTGCATAAAAATAAAGATGATTTTCTAGAGATTTTTATTATAAAATCAGCAATACATAAAGGGGCAATGATTTTAGTTAAATGTAGGATTTGAAAGGGGATGAAAAAGATTTTTCACAGAGTGAGGTGGGCTGCAACAGTTCATTGCTGAATGAGTGGTGGGGACAGAAACCCTCAGTACGATTAATGTCACTTGGTTGTATTCTTGAAGACTGTGATCCACAGGGATACGGACCCAGTACTGACAGCTAGAATTAGGCCAAGCCACTCGTTTACATCCGGCAGAACATGATGGACCAAAGAGCCGCTGAGTAACTCTGGTATTTTGTGTCTATCTTTGGTATAAACTACCATCTGCAGTTCATTTTTATTACATTTAATCTTCAACTGCAACCTGGTACACTGGTAATCTGCTGGTTAAGCCAACAGGATATATAAAATTGCATCATATTCCTGGTGTTCAGGTCCACTGATACTGAATATAACACATCAATGAATGATTTCCTAAAGCTGGAAATTAAATAGCTTGCTCCGAAAACTGTAGAAACAAGGAATGGCAGATGTTAGTTTACAAAAGAAGATACAACGTGCTGGAGTAACTCAGCAAGTCAGGCAGCATCTCTAGAGAACACGGATAAGTGATGTTTCGACCCGCAATGTCACCAATCCATTCTCTCCAGAGATGCTGCCTGACTGCAACACATTGTGTCTTCCTTTGTTCCAGAAACTTCTGTATTTCCTCATGTGAGGCACATAGAACCCTGATCACCACACACTGTAAATTTTTATTGTGTCACCTGCTCTCTGCAGTTGCAACACTGTTTGAAATCAGGAGCCCATTAGATTGCTGCTCAATATCAAATGTGCTTGTCAGCATTGCAGTCATTTCAGCAGAACGATGTGCATAACAACTTGTTGATCGCATTCGGTGCAAAAGGAAGTTCACTGAGAAGCTAACATCTCAATCCATTCTCATTCAATACTGAGAAATCTATTATAGGGCACCAATTGAAATTCATTTTAAACCATTATACCAATTGACCACTACAAACTTGCACAGCGAGGTAGAATGGGCAGCACGGTGGTGCTGTGGTAGAGTTGCTGCCTTACTGTGCCAGAGACCCGGTGTTGATCCTGAATATGGTCACTGTTTGTATGGAGTTTGTACATACTCCCTGTGACCTGGTGGGTTTTCCCAGGATTCTCCGGTTTCCTTCCACGTTCCCCAGCCGTACAAGCTTGTAGGTTAATTGATTTTGGTTGTAAGTTGTCCCTAGTGTGTAGGATAGTGCGACTGTATGGGGCGGACTCAGTAGACCGGTGGACCGAAGGACCTGTTTCCACTCTGTATCTCTTAACTAAACTAAAACTAAACTGATGAACAATCATTATTAGAAGCATTGCAATTCACACAGTTTGCAATGGTTGCATCCGATCACTATATTGTGCTTTCCTGCACAAGCACCTATTCTGACCATTTCAGAAATGTTTATTAAGAGGTTTCCTGTAAAACTCTTTGGATAGACAGAGGCTGATTAGGGATAGTCACTGTAGTTTTGTAAGTGGGAGATCAAATGTTAGAAATTTGATTGCGTTTTTTGAAGTAGCCAAGAAGGTTTACCAGGGCAAAACCATAGACATTATCAACATGGATAGGCTTATGATTAGGTTCCACCTGGTAGGCTGCTCAGTAATATTAGATTGCATTGCATTTCAACAGTTGTCTGGATATAGAATTGGTTTCATGGTAGGAAGCAGAGGGTGGTGGTGGAATGATAGCTTTCTGACCGGAGGTCTGTGAGTAGTGGTATGCCTCACGGCTACTGTTTGTCGTTTATATCACTAATTTAGATAAGATTCTGCAAGGCATGATTAGTAAGTTTGCAGATGACACTAAAGTAGGTGACACTAAATCATAGGTAGTGAGAATTGTTACCAAAAATTACAACAGGAATCTTGATCAGCTGGGCAAATGGACTGAAGAATGGCTAATGGAATTTAATGCAGATAAATGGCAAGCTAAGGAGAAATGTTATAGGAGTGTAAAAAAATCATGAGGGGGCTTGAATGGACGAATGGGCAGTCTTTTTACCCAGAGTGGAAAAAGATTTAATAGGAACCCCAGGGGCAACTTTTCACTCAGAGGATGATGGGTGGGCTGCCAGATCAGGTAGTTGAGCCGGGTACAATAAACACCATTTGAAAGACACTTGCACAGGAACAAGGATGGGAAATGTCTAGAAGGACACAGGCTAATTATGGGCAAATAAGACTAGCTTAGATGGGGCATCTTGATCAGCATGGATGAGTGGGGTGAAGGGCCTGTTTCTGCTGTACAACTCAATCTAAGAGACAAAGTTGAGAAGATGTTTCATCTCAGCATGTGATTGTCCTCATATTTCCCTAATTCTTATAAGATTGCTTCCCTCACAGTTGGCTATGCTTAATATTAGGTATAGCAGAACTGGAAAAGGATAAGAATAATAAGATAGTTTATTGCTTACGTCAGTCTTTTCTTCAGTCAATGTCCAGCCGCAATTGTACACATTCATATGATATGAGCATGAAAGAGAACATAGAACGTAGATCAGTACAGCGCAGGAATGGGGCCTTAGACCCACAGGTTCTCTGGATGCTTTCAAGAGAGAGCTAGATAGGGCTCTTAAAAATAGCGGAGTCAGGGGATATGGGGAGAAGGCAGGAACAGGGTACTGATTGGGGATGATCAGCCATGATCACATTGAATGGCGGTGCTTACTCGAAGGGCCAAATGGCCTACTCCTGCACCTATTGTCTATTGTCTATTGACCCACAATGTTCGTGCTGAAACATGATGCCAAGTTAAACTGATCTCATCTGCCTGCAAATGATCCATATCCCTATGTCCCCTGCACTTCCAAGTACCCATATAAAAGTTTCTTAAATGTCACTTTCTTATCTGCCTCTATCCCCACCTCAAGCAATGCGTTCCAGGCTCCTATCAATCGCGGTGTAAAACAAAACTTGCCCTGTACATCTCCATTAAACTTTCCTCCCCTCACCTTAGAAACATAGAAACATAGAAAATAGGTGCAGGAGTAGGCCATTCGGCCCTTCGAGCCTGCACCGCCATTCAATATGATCATGGCTGATCATCCAACTCAGTATCCTATACCTGCCTTCTCTCCATACCTCCAAATCCCTTTAGCCACAAGGGCCACATCTAACTCCCTCTTAAATATCGCAGCTATTGTAGCCTTGTAGCTATGCCCTCTAGTGTTGGGCAGTTCCACCATGGGGGGGAAAAAAAGTTTCTGTTTCTGAGACTCTGACTGAGAAGAAATGTATTTGTGCAGTTCTTTGAGCCTCGTGTGCTTACTTTAAACGTATGTGTGGAGAGAGTTTGATTAGCAATTTATCCTCATTAGTGAGAGTCAGCATTTCTGATCAATGTCATTATTCTCCTGGTTGGACACTGGACAGCTGAGGCCAGCAAATTGAATGGCAGTTCAGACCCCAACCACAGGGGCTTAATTCATCCTTCACAGGGGATTCACTGAAGTGTCTAGCAAAGGTGGAAGAGCGCAAACCTCCAGGGGAACCAATATTTTGCTGCATTGATAACTGGTGACAAGTTTACAAGTTTACAATTTTGTCCTCGTGGTTGGAAGCCTCCTTGGTTGGCAACACATCTCAGAAAATCAGGCACAGTGTGTGCGGTACCTGATCAGCCTCCCACATGTGGTGCACATTCAGAAAATTACTCCTCCTGTGCCAACATCAAATATTTCCAAGGCAATCATAGCACAGTCAGCCATAAACAAAGCCTCAACCTCAAAAGAATAATTCCGACTGCAGCACAGGGAAGATTGCTAATTTTCATGACACCCACTATGACCTGTCTCTAAAGATGATCACCAGTTGTGCTAATTAATGGGCTAAGGCACTTGAGCTGATTTTGTTTTAGAGTTACCAGTAGGAACATTTCCATCTCATCCCGTGAAATTGATCCAAAGAAAATCATACCTACTTTCTAAGCTGCGGTATCGCTCGGCACTTCCTTCGAATATTTTTGTGAGAATAAAAGTAAGTGACAAGCATTTAACCAAAGTTATTGCCTGCTTTGTACTTCTGAATGTCTCTCAACCACAGCCAGAATGCCCTGTGACAAAGAAAGGAAGTCATCGCACAAGTAGAATCTAATTATCAATTGATGTATTTTAAGAAAATACTTTTATTAATTAAAAATGTCTTCTTTGCCTCATCAGAAAAATATCCTCATTAGAAATTAATCTCTGGTCAGTAACATTAAATGCACTATTCAAAGCAGGTGCACACTCCCTCTGCTTCTGAAATGTATTTCTTTAGTGTAACTGTCTAGTGATGCCCATTTGCATTTTGCTAATCAAAGCATCTTTACATGTATTTCATTAAACTTTTCCAGTGAATCTGCAACCTGCCTTCAGCAAGAGAAAGTTAATATCCCAATGCTGTTTCTCAAAAATAATTTGAGTCTTATTTGATTATTTTGAGCTGTCTGCTACAATGGTGTGGAAGCTGATAAATGGTTTCCTTTATTTCGATGTGCTTTTAAGAAACTAGTTTTCTGCCAAATAATGAAATATTCTACGGATAAGGTTCTTCATTAAAAAAAAAATATTTGTGGATTATTTCAGCAGAACTATATGTTTGACAAACGAAGATGGTCTTCCAACAAATGTGTACGTTATCTACACTCAGACAGCCAGGCTCAGCAGACAGCTCTTTCTATGTACATTCTGTACATCGCATTAGGAACAACTGAACAACTGAATAACTGGTGCACCTGGCAAAATGTCATTATAACTAAAAATCTTTCATTTTCTGGTCCTCAATTGGAAAAAGAGGCAGTGAGCAGGCACACAGCAGTGATGCAATTTTCATAGTTAGATTCTGCAGAGAGAGTATGTCCTGCTATGAAGACACTTACCCAAATGAGTTGAATCAAAATTTACACTTGGAAAAAGCTGTCAAATTAACTTTTACTTTGAATTTTGAAATACTTCAATTAAAAAAAGAAAACTTTCTAGTTCAGTTTTAAATTGATGACTTGTGAAGTATATGACTTAGCATCACAGATGAAATGCCTCTATGTCCGCTGCAAATACTGAAGGCATTCTATAGAAAATGAGGGTTGCATAAGGAAGGCAATTTGTTTGGATTGCCATACAATGGAATTGTCATGTTTAAATGAGATGATAAACTGAGGGTTTAGGAAGGAACTGCAGATACTGGTTTATGCCAAAGATATACACAAAATGCTGGAGTAACTCATTGGGTCAGGCAGCATCTCTGGAGAAAAGGAATAGGCGATGTTTTGGGTCGAGACCCTTCTTCAGACTCAGGGCTTGTCATCCACTTAATTCAACTGAGGGCTTGTCCGTCCACTTAAAATATTCAATCGTACTATTGATGGAGTTGCAGGAATTCTCCGAGAATCTTGATTAACACTAATCCCCAGTCAGCACATCAAAAATATTGATCGTCTGGTTACCTATCTCACTGATGTTCGATGTTTCTTGTATCTTATTTTATAACTTGCTTCTTGTCTTTTCCATGTCGAATTCTGCATCATTAGTACCTATTAGCAGTAGATTGTTGTAGAATAATGTTTGATCTGAGAATGTGTGAACTGTTGCATTGGTGGAGCGGTCTACAACTAATAAGCACTAATGATGTGGAATTGAACATGGAAAACACAAAACACAAAAAGCTAGTTAGTAAAATACAAGAAACATCAAACATCAATGAGATAGGTAATCAGATGATCAATATGTTGTGTGCTAATTGAGGGATTAGTGTGAATCAGGATTCTTTGAGAATACCTGCACCTCCATCAATAGTATGATTGAATATTTTAAGTGGTGACAAGCATTCAGTTTACCATCTCACTTATACTTGGCAGTCCATGGTATAGCAATCCAAACCAATTGCCTTACTTAAGCAACCCTCACGTTCTATAGAATACTTCCAGTATACAAAAATGCAGGAAGTTAACAAAGAGGATTAAATCATGACTAAATCTTTACAATTTGGGTCAAAGTATTGGTGAGACCACACCTGGAGTATTGTGTACAGTTTTGGTCTCCAAACCTGAGGAAATACATTCTTGCCATAGAGGGAGTATAGAGAAGGTTCACCAGACTGATTCCTGGGATGTCAGGACTTTCATATGAAGAAAAAAACTGGATAGACTCGGCTTGTACTCGTTAGAATTTAGAAGATTGAGGGGGGATCTTATAGAAACTTACAAAATTCTTAAGGGATTGGACAGGCTAGATGCAGGAAGATTCTTCCCGATGTTGGGGAAGTCCAGGACAAGGGGTCACAGTTTAAGGATAAAGGGGAAATCCTTTAGGACCGAGATGAGAAAAACATTTTTCACATAGAGTGGTGAATCTCTGGAACTCTCTGCCAGTTAATTGGCTATATTTAAGAGGGAGTTAGGTGTGGCCTTTGTGGCTAAAGGGATCAGGGGGTATGGGGAGAAGGCAGGTACAGGATACTGAGTTGGATGATTAGCCATGATCATATTGAATGGCGGTGCAGGCTCGAAGGGCCGAATGGCCTACTCCTGCACCTATTTTCTATGTTTCTATGTTTCTATGATAACTAAGTTGATGGCAAGGTTTGTCCCTTCTCAGAATGTTTGCACAGATGAATAGATCTGGATATTTTGAACATCTGTTGGATGCAACACGGGGCGGTACGATGGCGCAGTGGTAAATTTGCTGTATTACAGAGACCCAGGTTTGATCCTAACTACAGGTGCTGTCTGTACGGAGTTTTTACACTCTCCCCATGACCATGTGGGTTTTCTCAGGAAGCTCCGGTTTCCTCCCACATTCCAAAGATGTGCAGGTTTGTAGATTAATTGATTTTGGTAATCATTGTAAATTGTCCGTGGTGTGTAGGATAGTACTCGTGGATGGACATCCAGGGGGGGGGGGGGGGGGGTGTCCCCTCCATGTTTTGAGAGGTGGGGGACAATCCCCCCATGTTTTATAATCCGTATTTTGAAATTTGGTGAAAATAATCTATTAATAATCACCGTGAGAAAGTGGGGGTGGGACTGGTGATCGAGGGTGCCGATTGGACGAGAGAGAGATGTCGGTTAGCAGGCAATGGGGGGGGTGGGAAGGGACATGACGAATCAGTGATGATTAGAGGAGGGAGGTGTAGAGGGGTGGGACTGAGGATAATGCGTGGTAGTTGGAGGAGGGAGACGTCCTGGTGGAGCAAAGATCATAGAGCGGAGCTTAAATCCCGCAGGGGGATGGAAGATCCCGAGGCTGGTTTGAAGCCATGCTGGGCGATGAAAGGCGCCGCAAACGGGCCGATTCAAGCCCCATGATTCGGGGCGGACATTGCTGCAGTGCGGAGTCGGTCACCAACCAGGTCAGCTCCCGATGTTACTGTCCACAGGCTGAAGCCTTTGAAGTCCCATGAGTGTGTGTGTGTGTATGTGCGGCCACCAAGGAATTGTGTCCCCCCCCCCCCCCATATTTTGACAGCGATTTCCGCCCCTGATAGTTCTAGTGTATGGGGATCGCTGGACGACACGTACTTGGTGGGCTAAAGGTCCTGTGTCTGCGCTGTTCTCTAAACTAAACCAAATTAAACTAAACTAAATTAGACTGAACTAAACTAAACTGAACTAACCTAACCTAAACTACAACAGAAGAATTAGACTTGTGCAGTTAAATGCTGGCTTTGCTGGTAGCTGGTCCCACAGACAACAATGGCCTCATGTGCCCCATATTTCCTTGATTATTGGTACATTTTGCATATCCTCCATTCATTTCTAAGTACTGTCTATTTCTCTTGTTCCCCCTTCCCCTGACTCTCAGTCTGAAGAAGGGTCTTGATCCAAAACATTACCAATTCCCTTTCTCCAGAGATGCTGACTGACACGCTGAGTTACTCTAGCATTTTTGTGTCTATCTTAGATTTGAACCAGCATCTGCAGTTCCTCCTTACACACAATGTAACAAATGCATATATTTTTAAATTCAGTATCAGTAGGGAGAGTACAAACAATAATAAAAGACATTCAGAAGTGGAAACTTTGTTAATTGGTTTGTTTTTGCAGTTATCAAAATTCTGCAGCTGTCCATTGAAGACAATTGCACCATCGAACAAAAATAGAATGCGCCTCTTTATCAAGTCTCTGCATAGTTTGTGACATTACAATAATAATGAGATAATACCATGCATTCTATCACATTTCATAGAATTGTCAGCTCTCCAAACCCATAACTATTTATTTAAAAAATGATATTACATGATTTCACCGTTATTTACCAAAGCTATTCAGTTTCCCTCACTGTCTAGTGACTTTACATCATCAATTCAATTTTGCGCTGTGCACAATGCTGTCTACCA
Organism: Leucoraja erinaceus; assembly: GCF_028641065.1. NCBI lineage: Eukaryota > Metazoa > Chordata > Chondrichthyes > Rajiformes > Rajidae > Leucoraja > Leucoraja erinaceus. The sequence goes on from NC_073381.1 coordinate 31,672,692, forward strand.
GAGTAAGCAATTTTCTGGTGATTTACTGTAGGTTGGCTGACATCTCGTGCCTCTAACAATCAAGTGGAGTTTGTGCACCCAAATCTTTGATGAGATAATAGCACTGATACATTCTTGTTTGCCTATGCTCTAAAGTAACAAGATAATATTGTAGATGTACGTGGAATAATGGACTCAGAATATTTTGATTACATTACTTTCATATCATTTTGTCTCACTGATCGAGAGAGGGAAAGTTAACACTGGTATAAAGCACTGCCATTTGATTGATGACCAGCTTAAAAACTATCCAAATCATAGTGAGGACAAAATACAGAACACAGATTTCATTCCACTGCTCCAATAATGCACCTGGATCCAAACCTCAGACAAATTCGACTCTTTAGTATGATTTATTAAACTTTGTGTGGTCTTGCTGATACTTTCTTGGAGCCCAGTGGTGCCATGTGTGTTATGAACCATCCTATATCCTCTACAGGAGCAAAGCAGAAAATCCCAGAAACATTTTTATGAAATAAATTAATCTGCCTCGTACTACAATTTACAACCTGGCCTATGACAGATGGGTTACTCAGTCTTCAGCCTTTTCAATTTAATCAGACCACAAGGTGGTTTATATTGGGCTGAAACAGAGGAGCAGCATTTTTTTTGGTACAATTGTTTAATTATTACTTGTGAAAAGGGGTGAAGAATAGGGGATTGCTTTATCGGAGTTGTGTGCTACACCGAACACAATGCACATATTGGAGAGACTGCATTTACAAGTATAGGGTGAAGGGAAAATAGTGAATCTGTAGCGGGTCATTTTCAAGGATCAATTTTATTGGAAGAGGAAAAACATCAGTTTAAACTCCACAATGTTATAGCAGCTGGAAACACTGCTCATTGGTATCTAGAAACTTCAAAGTAGCCCTTATGTGCATAATCGCGAATGTAGTTTGGTATCATTGGGGCATTTAAAAAATGAGTTGGAGTCAAATAGAATGAATGTGGTATCATGAAAGGAAAATGGTGTTTGACTGGGCATGCAGTTCCATGAGGTTGTAGGAACAAAGTTGAACAAGGGGCAACTGGTGCATACGTTATTTTTGAATTGCTGGAGGCATTTGAAAAGGAAAAATGTCGCACAGAACCCAAATTGTTTGTATGGTATTCAGTCAATCTTCTAGTGGGTGGTGGTTGAATGAAAAAGCCTAGATTAAAGCCGTTCTTTGCCAGAGATTATATCGCAGTTTCTCTCCCCCTTACTTAATAGAATATCTTAATCTATGCTATCAATAACCTATCCCTATGCCCATCTATCCCTATTTATGGACACCCCTTAATACAAACAAGCTCTTGTTATATTATTAAATGCAAAAGTCTGTCGTACTTACGCATGTTTGTTCCTATGTACATTAGAACTTGTTTTCTCAATCTCTCCACTGTAAGAATTATTCCACAGATGCTGTCGGACCCATTGAGTTCCTCCAGCAATTTGTTTTTTGCTCAAGATTCTGGCACCTGCAATCACTTGTGTCTTCAGATGCCAGTGTAATGTAGTCTGCAGAAAGGTCCCGTCCTGAAACATCACCTATCTGTTCTTCAGAGATGCAGCTTGACCTGCTGAGTTCTTCCAGCACTTTGTATCTTTTTTTCAGATATGATGTTGTTTTCAGAAGTAAGCAGAAATCTTGCATTATGTGAGAGGTTGAGGAATTCAGCGTTATAACTCATATATTTAACACACATACCTGTCCTTCTTCACCCATTTAATGGTTCCAATTATCACTTTCCTCTCTTAACAAGCACTTGCAGCCTTTCTGCTCTCACTTATCACTTCCTCTCGCTGTCTCCACCCTCACTCTCCCATCCCCACCCTCCCCCATTTGCCTTTTTTTTGCTCATCTGCTTCAAACTATCATCCATCTGCCTCTATCTCCTAACTCCTGCTTCCCCAACTGCCTTCATCTGCCCACCATCTTTCACCCCTCCTCAGTCTTACCCCTTTACCTCTTTAGTTTCATTTAGAGATACAGCGTGGAAACTGACACTTTGGCCCAACAGGTCCATGCTGACCAACGATCACATATACACTAGTTCTATCCTACACACAAGGGACAATTTACAGAAGCCAATTAACCTGCAAACCTGCACGCTTTTGGAACCGGAGAGCCTGAAGAAATCCCACGCGGTCACAGGGGGAACATACAAACTCTGTAGAGACAGCACCCGTTGTCAGAATCAAACCTGTGTTTCTGGCGCTGTAAGGCAGCAACTCTACAGCTGCGCCACTGTGCCGCCCTTCCTCGTTTATACTCGCCATTCTCAGTCCCGAGAAGGAGTGTTGCATCGAAGTGTTAATAGTTTGCTTCTTCCCACCTTGCTTCTTGACCTGAGGAAATTTGTTGCTCCAGATTCCAGCCTTTGCAGTCTCTTGTGCTTTTCTTTATTCTTTTTTTAATTTATTTTCAGTGTGCTGACTACTTTCAACTCAAATAGTTAGATCTTTATGACCAATGTGCAATCTGTTATGTTGCTATGGTAACTACAGAAGCTAAAAGCTTCTATGTTGAATTTAATGTCATGGTTTTAAGTACTTTTCTTTACTGATTTAGATATAATTGTAAAATGTTCTTAAAGTACTTCAGGCCAGTACAGTCTCCTGAGAATAAAATTACAAACTTTAAAAATGCCAAATAAAGTTAGATAAGCAACAAAGAAAAACACCATCGCTTTCAGGAGAGCACAAATTTCCTCTGATGTTAACAGTGCCGTCTGATAAGAGACATAATGGGCAGAAGATGGCCAGTTCAAGAAACAAGGCACCTTCTTACGGAAGGCCAAACACCCGAGGAACATCTTCTTCATGGGCACAGCACAAAATGTTTAGTTAGCTTAGTTTATTGTCACGTGTACCGAGGTACAGTGAAAAACTTTTGTTGCATGCTATTGAGTCAGCAGAAAGAAAATACATAATTACAATCGAGCCATTTGCAGAGTATTTATAGACGATAAGGGAATAACGTTTAGTGCAAGGTTAAGCCAGCAAAGTCCGATCAATGATATTCCGAGGGTCACCAATGAGGAAGATAGTAGTTCAGCACTGCTCTCCGGTGTGAGAGGGACACAGAGGTTCAGGCAGCATCTGCGGAGGGGAATGGTCAGGTGACATTCCATGTCGGGATCCATCTTCAGACTGATTGCAGCAGAGGGGAGAAAGCAGGAAAAGAGAGGTGGGGGTAAGATGAAGCCTGGTAAGTGATAGGTGGAAACAGGTGAGGGGGCAACGATTCCAGGAAATGCAATTCCTTGTGTTCTTCCTCATGGGTTAAGTTTCACTCTCAATGGTGACTTTTCTGGCATTTCAGCAACATCCCCTGAAGGTTAAGTGAACATCTTCCGAACTTCTAGTTCATTTCACCCATAGCAAGGAAGCCTTCGGGAGAAGTGGCCAAAGAGAACTTCTGCTATAGTCTTGATAAAACTTTGGCCCACATTCCAGAGGGAAGCAATAGGAAGATTCTGGATTACTTCAATGCCAGGCTCAGAGCAAACCTCTGAAAGTGAAAGGCAACAGCAGTGGCTGGAAGTTGCATTGCTTTTTGGTGAGTGGTCGCTCCATGAGCTTTGTTTACTACATATCAATGTGTGTGTCTCTTATCAGATGCATCATGAAAACTCTGGTTCCTGGACCACATTTGCTGCTTGTGAGGATCAATATAGGAAATAAGACCTTGACATTTTTAATAATCAATTGTTCACTTTTGCTGCTGTTATTTGCTAAAAGAAGAAACTGGATTTAGTTAACCTGAGAGTTATTAACATTGGCTGCCTGCATATTAAAATTATGTAAAACCTCAGGAAAATTCAGCAATTTAGGAATAAATTTGAATATCGCAGGTGGTTAACATCTGAACTAGAATAATGAATGGAAATTCATGGGGATCCATACACGATGTCTTTAAGCAATCAAGACATAAAATTAAATTTGTGAATTATAGGAAGTTATGTCAAATTATCTCCATGTCAAATCCAAACACTGTAGAAACAAGGAACTGCAGATTCTGGTTAATACACAAAAGGGCACAAAGTGCTGAAGTAACTCATCAGGTCACGCAGTATCTCTGGAGAACATGGATAGGTGATGTTTTGGGTCGAGGCCCATCTTCAGACACTATTCAGTTTTGAATTTAGCGAAAAAAAAGCAAGTGGGCCATAACATTTGTCAAGGGTCGCTACTTGCTAATGTTATGAATGGTGTTGATAGCTGCTCAAGTAATTTCTGGTTCACAGTTTAAGTTATTTGCAAGGATTTTTAGGGAATTATAGTTGGCCCTTTCATTACTTGGTGCATAATAGGGTGGCACAGTGGTCCAAGGGCGACACGGTGGCCCAGCGTTAGAGTTGCTGCCTTACAACGCTTACAATGCCAGAGACCGTGTTTGATTCCGACTGTATGGAGTTTGTACGTTCTCCCCATGACGTTGTGTGTTTTCTCTGAGATCTTTGGTTTCCTCCCACACTCCAAATACTTACAGTTTTGTAGGTTAATTGGCTTGGCATAAATGTAAATTGTGCCTAGTGTGAGTAGGCTGATGTTGATGTGCGGGGATTGTTGGTTGGGGCAGACTCGGTGGGCTGAAGGGCCTGTTTCTGTGCCGTATCTTTAAACTGAGCTAAACATGTGTGTGTTGTCAAGCTCCTGAATGTGGCAATGGTATTGAGGATTGAACAAACAACATGGCTGTGAAGATTGAAGGTACATAATTGTCATGCATGCAAAAGATCATCAATAATATTAGCATTGCATAACTTCATGTCTAGTGTAAACTTAATTCGATGATGATTCCAAACTCACCTCTCGAGTCTTTCAAATCCAGTCACTGCTATGAAATGATCACAACAAAACAATCATTTTCTGTTAACGGGCAAGAAAACTAATTAACAGAATTTAATTCTGTACATAAGATAATAATGGTTAGTTAATGTTATGTAGCTTTTGTCCTGGCACTGGTTTGTTGTACATGACCTCTGCTTTCACCAGAATTAGAAGAAAGCTAGATGAGTTTATTGGTTTTACAAGGCATTTGGTAATCTGCAAATCAAAGCTCATGCCTGTGCCTTTGTGATCTTTCTTGAGGTTTATAGTCTGCTCAGATTAAAGAAGTGCTGCAGCATATAAGAACATGTCTTTCATCGTGTTGAAGAAGCTGTAATCATTTTGAGTAAGGGTGTTTAATACCTGGACATAATAAAAAATATTGTACAGTGAAGCTTAGCTGAAGCTCTGCGGCATAGTCGGCTGAATTTAACCACCCAGAAAGATCTAATTCTACTTCGGAGTCACATGAGTGACTACGTGAAGAGCCCGCCAGCCTGCATGCACGTCATATCGTCTAACGCATTGCGCAATGACTGGCTGGCAGGCGTGCTGCTCCTCCAGTGGTAACTTTAAACCTGAAGGTAAGTTTTTCAACTTATTTCCAGGTTCTGTTTTTTCCTTGCAGGAAAGCTCTTTTATAGAGTTTCCTGCTGGGCCGCGGGGAACCGGTTATGAACCGCGGGGAATCCTGGTCATGGATCGCGGAGGATAGCCGGTTATGGACCACGGGGAATCCCGATCGCGAACCACGGGAGAACCGGCTACGGACCGTGGGGAATCGACTACAGAGACCAGGGAAATGCGGGTAGACGGCGGCCATCGGGTTCGCTACCCAAGTCGCTGACAGTGACTTCCGAGTGCATCTTTAATCCATGGTGGTTCCCCAGAAATGGGGGTAAAGCCAAGAGTAAGATGGATAGGAACCACAGTGGTTCCCCAGAAAGGGGGTAAAGCCAAGAGTAAGACGGATAGGCCTGTCGACTCAGATATGGGTATGTCCTCAGACGTTTAACCCAGATGGAGCATGGATAGCGTCCTCGGGCATTTATCCAACAAATGTGATGCTCCATCCTGATATGGTCTATGGAATGGCACCATATCAGTGCTGGTCTCCTCGAGGGCCTGTGGCAGCACCAGCTTTGAGGCTGCATACAAATCTCCCTCTCTGTGGAGGGGAGAGCGAGGGGTCAGTGTGTAACTGATTCCAAACTGGGAAGGATGTCCATGGAACATACCAGAGTTCCCCTCACGTTACAATACCGGCAGTGAACAATGCTATCTGGGGTGACATTGGAGGCGGCATGAAAATCCAGGAGATAAAGCTCCAACAAATTAAAAAAATTACTGGCCTAGTGTTGATGTACTATGCACACTTCGTACTGAACTGCTTTCAGAAGAATGCCATTAGACCTGCGTTAAAACCAAATTTGCAGGCTCATGTAAGGCCAGCCGCCGAATCTTCTCTTCGGGGCAGACCTATCCAACAGGTAAGACCTGGATGAGGAAGCAAAGCTGTCGGACTAATCAAAGTACCAACAACGAGCAAAGCTTCATCGTTTCGGTGGCATCACACCCCATGCCTCCATCGGCAGTAAGCGGTTCACTGAAGCTGGTGGCAGCTTCAAAGCTGGGCAAAGGCCTTTCAGGCCAAAGCCCAAGCCGTTACTCAGTAAATATATGGAATCCATGCACCCCAGCAGTCCTTCTCTCCAAATTAAGGACAGAAATAGAACCCGTATCAGGGGCCTTTGGGCTTACCATAAGACCACCAGTAACCATGGAGGTAGGTGTGTCTGGTTCTTTCCAAAACATGGTGTATGTGGACCATTTACAAGTTGGCAATATTTACACTTGTTTTTTGTACAAATAACAATGATAACATGAAATTAGTTTATACTGCACAGTATACAAGATTTCTAAGCAGGCTTCCTGGCCAGGATTGCCTTTCGAGACACGCTCACAAATATGGCCAGAGTTGTCTTTCAAGACAGGCTCAGAATTATAGCAGGCATGGCCCGGACATTGTGAAAGATGGTGGAGGTCGGTTCATCCTTGATTTACCTCGCATGTGCAGTATAGACACTTCAGTTTACGAAACTTCGTTACTGTCTAACAACTGATTTCCATAGGATTCAGTTCCCATTCTCTGGGATCACTGGAGATATTTGAAATTTAGCTGGATTGGGCAACAATAACAGTTAAAGCATTGCAAAATGGGCTAACCTCAGCTCCCTGGTTATTTACCAAATTACTAAAAACCAGTGCTTGGGCTGCTCAGAGCCCCCAAAACACTTGTTATGGCCTATCTGGATGCTATTCTAAATGCTGTATTTTGCTAAAATTAATATTCAGCCGCAAACTATATTTTGAGAAATTGTTTCTCATCCATCCGGTCAAATTTAAGTTGATAGCAACTAGAGTTATTGATTATGGGGATTTACCTTTAACTCTATTTATTTGTCTGTGACTCAGCCCTGGGGCAAGAGATTAGAATTAGTAGGTGCGGCCTTCTATTCATCAAGTAACCAGGCAATATAGTGGCTGTGCTTTCCAGCTGCACAATTTGGGCCTTTGCATTATCAGAATTTACAACGTGCAAAAGACCAAGCTCTTAAATACCATCTAAGTCTGTGTTAACAGACCTATGCTAGTACCAGCTGAAGCTATCAAAGTCACAATGGTGGACGAACAGTATTCAGCATTGCTCTAACAACTTTGGTCAGTAAATCTTCAGTTATATTACAAACTGATGCTAGTGCTCTAAGATGGAAAATTACTAATACCATCTCTAGTTACGGAGGCGGATGTGATTTGCATGAGTTACCAATTCTTCAGTTATATGGTATCAACTACCTATAGACACTAGGTCCTTTCTATGGGCGGGGTTAAAACGCGTTTCTTTCCTACCTTGTCCTGGATAATATATTTGGTTGGAGTGCAAGCTTCTGCTGAAGAATCGTTCCAACAGGCATTCTACTGACAGGCAACTTTTATAAAGGAGAGTGGGTTTGAGGCAACAATGGGAAAAGCTTTTGGTATGCAGGATGACAAGTGATACAAATTAACGTGTAGGAATGTTGAAGAAAGTTTACAGAGATGATGTGCGGTAATACAGTAAATGTGTCCAGTGCTGAGTGTTTGCATCCATAGATTTGAATGGAGAATTTGGAACAATGAAGGTTGAGAGGAAACCTTCTGGAGCTGCGCAAGATCATGGGTGGTTTAGAGATGTTACATTGAGGGAAGCAGCTCCCCCTTAACTAGGGTTTGAGGGGTATTACGGGTAATGATAACAAGGGAAAGTGTAGAAAAAACGTATTCATGCCAGCAGTAGATGTGTTCTGCAGCTCACTGTGATTAAGGTCAACTGGTGCCTTCAAAATGAAATTTCTTCGGCAATTAAGAGAGAATAATCTGTCGTCGATTGGATTGGATTGGATTCAATTTATTGTCATTGCACTTTTCAGTGCAACAAAATGGTTTAGCCTGCAGTCATAACATAGAATAAATAACAAACACTCAACACAGTTTAAAGTCCCAAAGGCATTGTCTCTTCCCTCCTTGCTCTCCCTCTACGCTGAGGCAATCCAAGCCTCCGATGTTGTGGCCCCTCCGGGTGATGGTAAGTAAGTCCTGTAGCTGAATCCGTGCTCCGCAAACGGGCCGGTTCAAACTCCGAGGCCCGGGGCGGTCGAAGCTACCGAAGCTGCCGCCCTCCAGTCCAGCGGATGCAGCTGTAGTTGCGGGAGCTCCGGAAAAACAGGTCACCACCTGTGACCTGCGAGCTCCCGATGATGTCTTCCACTGGCCCGTGGCCGAGCCTTCGAGGCTCCAAAGTCGGGTCGGAAATTGGGTCACCCGCAACCACAGCCCCGAAGTCGGCCAGCCTCGCATTGGTAAGTCCTGGCTCTGCCTCTGGAGCCTCGAGTTTGGTCGCAGTTGGAGGCTGTCAGCTCCGCGATAGGCCTCAGCGCAGACGGACATGGAGACGGGGGATATGGCAAGAAAGGTCGCATCCCCCCCGAAGGAAGAGTCAAAAAACATGTTACACCCACCCCCCCCACACATACACAACTAAATAAACCAAAATAAACTGCAACAACGGGACACGAGAAAACAAAAAACAGAAAAGACAAACGGACTGCAGGCGAGCCGCCTTGCCTCTGATGCTCCATTTATTGAGTGAAGCAAGCTCTTTGGTCCATCGAATCTACACCAAATATGAAGCATCCATCTACACTAATTCCATTTTAATCTCCCATAAATTTCGCACCTCATTCCACTCACCTCTGCCGCTTCTACCCCTCAACCACTGACCAGGGGTAATTTATAGTGGCCAATTAAATTACCATCTCACATCCTTTGGCTTGGATGTGGGAGAAAACCAGAGCACATGAAGAGAACACACACACTAGCAGGAGGAATATGCAAACTCCATAGAGGCTACATGGGATGCCAAGATTGAACGTGGATTGCTAGAGCTGTGAGGGGGCAGTTCTCCTAGTCACTGTGCTCCAGGTGGCGTCTGCATACTTTCAGATAATCTGGCAGAGCCTTGATTGCAACAATTGTGCTGTTGATGACTGTCAAAGGCTAAAAATCTGAAATATGAGAATCGTCTTGTCTGGTTTCAACTGTTTGGGTGGGCAGTGGCACAGCAGTAGAGTTGCTCCCTTTCAGTGCTTGCAGCGCCGGAGATCCGGGTTCGATCCCGAATACGGGTGGTGTTTGCATGGAATTTGTACCTTCTCCCGTGACCTGCGTGGGTTTTCTCTGAGATCTTCGGTTCCTTCCACACTCCAAAGATGTACAGGTATGTAGTTAAATTGGTTTGGTAAATGTAAACATTTTCCCTTATGTGTGTAGGATAATGTTAATAAGTGGGGGTGGCTGGTCAGCACGGACCCGGTGGGCTGAAGAGCCTGTTTCCACGCTGTATATCTAAAATGTAATTTCATGAGTCATTCTGGTTAATATATTTTCCTTTTCTAAGGTGTTAATGTCTCCTCAGATATTTGCGATAACATCAATCTGTTTGGCCTCTTGGGAGGCATGAATTTGTTGTGGTAAATTAGTTGTCCAATGTATTGATTTTCTGCTTTCTCTGACTTTTTTTGCATAGTTTACAGAAGTATGCTGAATGCCAGATTGAAACAGAGGTTTAAAGAAATGTTATTTATCAAATCAAACACAACAAACTTTACTTGCTGTAAACAGGCAAGCAAATGACTTTCAATTCCATGGCACAGGGATGAAACTAGTATTGTTGTGAGGCTATTCACAAAAAGATGGAGTAACTCAGCGGGTCAGGCAGCATCTCCGGAAAAAACAAATAGCTCACGTTTTGGGTCGAGACCCTTCTTCAAGTTGAGGATACGGGAAGAACCAAGGTGTGTGACGGAGAGAAAGGGTGGAAATTGTGGAGTGCAGGAGACCCTGGTGGCTGTGCCTAATGATTACAGGTACGCCCTCTTGGGAACTGTCTGGGGAAGACGATGTTTCCTGTCCGAGCGGCGGACACGTCGGTGGCTTCAATCCTAGAGATGGGACTCGACCGGCGAGACCGACATCGGGCAGAGCCATAGTTGTGGGTGACTCCATTGGCCGAGGAGCGGACAGGTGATTCTGTGGTGGCAGACGAGATGCGAGGATGGTCTGTTGCCTCCCTGGTGCCAGGGTTCAGGATGTCATGAGCCGAATTCAGGAACATCCTCGAGAGAGAAGGTGAACAGCCGGCAGTAGTCGTGCACGTAGGCACAAATGACATCGGGAAGAAGTGGAAAGAGGTTCTCCAACATGAGTTCTCCGACAAGAGTTGGGAAGAAGACTGAAATGCCGGACTTCTAGGCTGGTTATCTCTGGATTGCTTCCAGTACCTCGTGCTAGTGATGACAGGAACAGGGAGATAGGGGGTCTGAATGTGTGGCTGAGGGGCTGGTGCAGGGAGCAAGGATTTAGATTTATAGACCACTGGGATCTCTTCTGGGGTAGGGGTGACCTGTACAAAAGGGACGGGTTACACCTTAACTGGAGGGGGACCGATGTTCTGGCAGGCAGGTTTGCAAGGGCTACACGTGTGGGTTTAAACTAAATAGTGGGGGGGGGGGGGGGGGGAGATTGACAAATTGGGAGTATAAAGATGGAGTTGAAGGGGAAGTGACTACAAATGAAATTCAGTCCCTTGCAAGGGTGTGACATTGAAACAGGAGACAGCCTGATGTGGAGTCAGTATATGATAGAAACTAAGTTAAGGGTAAAAAAGACCCTTTGGGGACTAATCTACAGGCCCCCAAACAGTTTTAGTCAGTATGGATAGAACTAAGGAATTGTAAGGGTAAAAAGACCCTAATGGGACTAATCTACAGGCCCCCAAACAGTAGCCTGGACAAAGGGTGCAAGTTGAATCAGGAGTTAAAGTTGGCATGTAGCAAAAGTAATGCTGTGGTTGATATGAGAGATATCAACATGCTGGTAGACTGGGAAAATCAGGTTGGTACTGGACCCCAAGAAAGAGACTTTGTAGAGTGCCTTCATGATAGATTCTTAGAACCTACCAGAGAAAAGGCAATTCAGGATTTAGTGTTATGTATTGAACCGGATTTGATAAAGGACCTCGAGGTTAATAAGCCATTAGGAGGCAGTGACCATAACATGGTCAGGTTTAATCTACAATTGGAGAGGGAGAAGGGTAGATCGGAGATGTCAATGTTACAGTTGAATAAAGGGGACTATGGGGCCATGAGGGAGGAACTGGCCAAAGTTGACTGGAAAGATACACTAGCAGGGATGACAGTGGAACAAAAATGGCAGGTATTTATAGGAATAATACAGAAGGTGCTGGATCAGCTCATTCCAAGGATGAATAAAGATTCCAAGGGGAGAAAGCGATGACCATGGCTGACAAGGGACATCAGGGACATTATAAAAATTAAAGCAAAGAAGTACTATATAGCAAAGGTGAGCGGGAAACAAGAGGATTGGGTTATATTTAAAGAACAACAGAAGATAACCAAAAAGACAATACGGGAAGAAAAGATGATAAGTTAGCCAAGAATATAAAGCAGGATAGTAAAAGCTTCTTTAGGTATGTGAAGAGGAAAAATTTAGTTAAGACCAAAGTTGGACCCTTGAAGACCGAAAAAGGTGAATTTATTATGGGGAAGAAGGAAATGGCAGATGGGTTGAACAGGTACTTTGGATCTGTCTTCACTAAGGGGGACACAAACAATCTTCCTGATATAGTAATGGCCAGAGAATCTGGGGTGACGGAGGAACTGAAGGAAATCCATATTAGGCAGGAAATGGTGTTGGATAGACTGATGGTACTGAAGGCTGATAAATCCCCAGGGCCTGATGGTCTGCATCCCAGGGTATTTAAGGAAGTGGCTGTAGAAATCATGGATGCATTGGTGATAATTTTCCAATGTTCTATAGACTCAGGATCAGTTCTCGTGGATTGGATAGTAGCTAATGTTATCCCACTTTTTAAGAAAGGTGGGAGAGATAAAACAGGGAAATATAGACCAGTTAGCCTGACATCGGTGGAGTCAATTATAAAAGATGAGATAGCCGAACATTTGGATAGCAGTAACAGGATCGGTCCGAGTCAGCATGGATTTACGAAGGAGAAATCATGCTTGACTAAACTTCTGGAATTCACATTGAATGATGGTGCTGGCTCAAAGGGCCGAATGGCCTACTCCTGCACCTATTATCTATTGTCTATAAATGGTCAATCACAAGAGATGGGACACTTTATTAATAGTGAAGGATTAGCAGAATTTGGGCCAAGCGCAGGCAAGTGGGACTGAAACGGCCCGGCATCTTGGTTGACATGGACGAGTTGAAGGACCTGTGTCCATGCTGTGTAGCTCTATGACTCTTTTATAATTAGCACTATGATCAATTGGTATGAAAAATATAACCCTGGGCTTGACAGCAAGCTTCACAAATATCTGTAATCAACTAACAGGTAGCATGCATGGCGGGAGGAAGGTCTCAAGATAAGAGTTGTGTTAATTATTCACCACCTATTGTGTGATTGATAAACGGCATGATTAGAATTGAAGCTTGATCATAAGCTCATGTAATCAACTGGCAGGAGACATACTTGAAGCTAGATTGAAATATCTGGTTGATCCGCACCTGTTTCTGGCAAATTACTAACTTGAAGCTGCTTTGAATGGTCTCACTCATATCTCCCTGCGATTCACTGACTAGAAATAGTTTTGCAACTAGATGAAATGGTTTAGTTCATTTACATTAACTGACAGGAGATGTAAGTCTAACAGAGCTCCCTCCCTGCACCCTTTCCCAGTTCATAAGTTCATGTTCATAAGGAGTAGAATCAAGTCTACTCTGCCATTCAACAATGGACGATCTACCTTTCCCTCTTAACCCCATTCTCCTGCCTTCTCACCATAACCCCTGACACCCTGTTGGATAATTCCAGGAGCAGATGAAGAAATACGAGTAAAGTACGTGAGATTTCAGAGGGAGTGAAGCCAAATAGTTTTTTTTTCGACTGGAACATTTAAAAATTGATTTGAAATGCTCTTGGAATCTACCCAACTTTGGCAGAAGATTGAAAAAGTCCCTAAGCGATAGTGTAAAGTCAACTTTTGTCTTTTTTCTCCAGAATTATTTACCCTAGGAGAATCAGGATTCCCTAACAAATATCAAAATTCCCTAACAAATTTTCACAATGGCAGGCAGTGACTAGCAGGGTACCGCAAGGCTCAGTGCTGGGACCCCAGCTATTTACAATATATATTAATGATTTGGACGACGGAATTGAATGCAACATCTCCAAGTTTGCGGATGACACTTAGCTGGGGGGAAGTGTTAGCTGTGAGGAGGATGCTAGGAGACTGCAAGGTGACTTGGATAGGCTGGGTGAGTGGGCAAATGTTTGGCAGATGCAGTATAATGTGGATAAATGTGAGGTCATCCACTTTGGTGGCAAAAACAGGAAAGCAGACTATTATCTAAATGGTGGCCGATTAGGAAAAGGGGAGATGCAACGAGACCTGGGTGTCATGGTACACCAGTCATTGAAAGTAGGCATGCATGTGCAGCAGGCAGTGAAGAAAGCGAATGGTATGTTAGCATTCATAGCAAAAGGATTTGAGTATAGGAGCAGGGAGGTTCTACTGCAGTTGTACAGGGTCTTGGTGAGACCACACCTGGAGTATTGTGTACAGTCCAAATCTGAGGAAGGACATTATTGCCATAGAGGGAGTGCAGAGAAGGTTCACCAGACTGATTCCTGGGATGTCAGGACTTTCATATGAAGAAAGACTGGATAGACTTGGCTTGTACGCGCTAGAATTTAGGAGATTGAGGGGGGATCTTATAGAAACTTACAAAATTCTTAAGGGGGTGGACAGGCTAGATGCAGGAAGATTGTTCCTGATGTTAGGGAAGTCCAGGACAAGGGGTCACAGCTTAAGGATAGAGGGGAAATCCTTTAGGACCGAGATGAGAAAAAACTTTTTCACACAGAGAGTGTGAATCTCTGAACTTCTCTACCACAGGAGGTAGTTGAGGTCAGTTCATTGGCTGTATTTAGGAGGGAGTTAGATGTGGCCCTTGTGGCTAGGGGTATCAGGGGTTATGGAGAGAAGGCAGGTACGGGATACTGAGTTGGATGATCATATTGAATGGCGGTGCAGGCACGAAGGGCCGAATGGCCTACTCCTGCGCCTATTTTCTATGTTTCTATGTTTCTATCTAGTCTAATGGTAGACCAGTGTTGGCATCATACTTTAAATGTCTAATGCTTCCAGGATGGGAGGAGATTTACCATATCAATTTGGTTGATTAAAGTTTGGAGATAGAGAGATACTGACAGTAACCCATATGATTTAGTGAGCTGACATTCTCTCTATATACATTGATCGGTTCATTTGTGCTGCCTGATTTAAAAAAACATTTTTTCTGGATGAAATACCTAAAAGGTCAATAGCATTTATTCGGCCAGGGTGCAGAAAGCTTTGGGAGTATTGATTAGGAAAAGTCCTGTCCTAGATTTCTATCTATTAAATGAATATACTCAAAATGGGGAGCTGTGGCTCCTTGTTTTTATAGCCACAGTTTACATCACAAATGCTTATCAAGAGTCATGGTTGTTATAAAAACAATCATATCATAGATCTGTTAAAATCAAAGCATTTAATTGAAAATGGTAAGATAGCAAATAATTTGGAGGTGCAAAGGGCAAATGATTCTTATAAGATATTTAAAGTAGCAAATAAAATGAATTTACTCAGATAAAAGATCCTGAAGGAAAAAAAACTCTAGTGACCTCTTCAATAACAGCAGAATTATTTCCCTAGAAATGCATTAGACGGATGTATACATTTTATGCATTAAATCAATCTTCGTTGCTCAATGTAAATCAGCATTAAAGACTGACACAGAGGATTTACCCATTATTTCCATCCGGGTTGATGTCGTGCTCTCCCTGCATACAATCCACGATAATAGTGGACAAAAGAATATCTGTCAAACAATCTGAATTATATGGATGTGACTTAGACGGCATACCACAGATATAAACCACCAACAATATCTGGGTAACCGATTGTAGGTGTGCCAGAAAAGACAACAACCTGGTCCTGTCTACACTATTGCTGCGCACTCTTGGAACAAGAATTACAGATAGGTTCTTATCTTAGAGTCATACTGTGTGGAAACAGGCCCTTCAGCCCAACTTGCCCATGCTGACCATCTACACTAGTCCCACCTGCCTGCATTTGGCCAAAATCATTCTAATCTATCCTATCCATATTCCTGTCCAAATGTTTTTTAAAATGCTACGTCGGTACCTGCCTCAACTCCATCCTCTGGCAGTTCATTCCCACTACCCTTTGCATAAAAAAGTTGCCCCTCATGTTCCTATTAAATCTTCCCCCGCATCGAGGTGAGAACAGGAAGGAAATGGAGGGCGGAGAAAGTAGTGGAGGTGGCAGAGTCATGCCTAAGGCAAAAGGCATTGGTGGGAGTCATGGCAACTGGCAGAGGGGGTGTGCGATACTTCCCTAAAACACCAGTTGGCAAGGCCCATGGCATTAGACACCATCTAATCCAGGAAGAGGTCCGAGCAGGTTTGGAGGAAGAGCGTGTGAGCAGGACGGTGGGGCTCAGGCAGCAGGGAGCGTGGACAAAGTGGGAGAGCACACTGCAGCGCAGGATTACCTGGTTAAACATCATGCAGGCAGACATCCAGCGCGTCCGGTTCCTTGTGCAAGCTGTCTACGATGCCCTACCAAGCCCAGCAAACCTCCACGTCTGGGACAAGAGCGAGCCACCTTCCTGCCCACTTTGCTCTGGAAGGGGATCATTAGACCATCTCCTCAGCAGCTGCCCAAAGTCCCTTGGGAAAGGTCGCTATCGGTGGCGCCATGATCAGGTACTCAAGGTGGTTGCTGAGAGCATAGCCATTGCCATCCGTAATAGCAAACACCACCATGTCCCAAATAAATCAATCACTTTTGTCAAAGCTGGAGAGAAGCCTCGACCACAACCTCCTCTATACAGCCACTGACTGGCAGCTGCACCTCGATCTGGGCAAACAGCTGAAATTTCCACAGCACATCACAGCAACGTCACTCCTGCCGGACATGTTCATCACCTCCGAAGTGACAAAACAGCTGATCATTCTGGAGCTGACAGTGCCCTGGGAAGAGCGTATTGAAGAAGCTAATGAGAGGAAATGCGCAAAGTACCAGGAACTGGTGGAGATGTGCCAGGAAAGTGGCTGGAAGACATACTATGAGCCCATAGAGGTGGGCTGTAGAGGCTTTGCCGGACGCTCACTCTGCAATGTCCTCAACAAGTTGGGCATTGTGGGGCTGGTAAAGAAGAGGGCCATTCAATCTGCAAGCAAAGCCGCAGAGAAAGCCACTAGGTGGCTTTGGATTAAGAGGGCTGATCCGTGGGTGGTTGCTGCTGGGGTGCAAGTCGGGGCCTGATTAAACCCAGCTGGGTCGCCTGGGAGATGTTGTGTATGATGTTGTGAGACCCGAAACACCGGATGACCCCAGGTCACATCACTGAGGATGGGTCCCAGCGCATCTAGATGTATCTTTCACACTTTCCTATTCACATACCTAAAGAAACTTTTACTATCCTCCTTTATATTCTTGGCTAGCTTATCTTTGCACCTCATCTTTTCTCCCCGTTTTGCCT
This sequence comes from Leucoraja erinaceus, assembly GCF_028641065.1. Lineage (NCBI taxonomy): Eukaryota > Metazoa > Chordata > Chondrichthyes > Rajiformes > Rajidae > Leucoraja > Leucoraja erinaceus. Next base: position 31,689,748 of record NC_073381.1, read on the forward strand.
TTTTAGTTATCTTCTGTTGCCCTTTAAATGTTTCCCAAACCTCTGGCCTTCCGCTCATCTTTGCTATGTTATACTTCTTCTCTTTTATTTTTATACTGTCCCTGACTTCTTTTCTCAGCCATAGTCGCCCCTTACACCCCTTGGCATCTTTCTTCCTCTTTGGAATAAACTAATCCTGCACCTTCTGAATTATTCCCAGAAATACCTGCCATTGTTGTTCCACTGCATCCCTGCTAGGGTATCTTTCCGGTCAACTTTGTCGAACTTCTCCCTCATGCGTCCATAGTTTGTTCAATTGTAATACTGACAATTCCAATTTTCCCTTCTCCCTCTTAAATTGTAGATTAAAACTTAGCACATTATGGTCACAACCTCCTAATGGCTCCTTTACCTCGTGTTCCCTTATCAAATCAGGTTCATTACACAACACTAAATCCAGAATTGCTTTCTCCCTGGTAGGATCCAGTACAAGCTGCTCTAAGAATCCATCACGGATGCACTCCACAAATTTCCTTTCTTGGGGTCCAGTACCAACCTGATTTTCACAGTCTACCAGCATATTGAAATCTCCCATAACAACTGTAGCATTACCTTTGCAACATGCTAATTTTAACTCTTGATTCAACTTGCACCCTATATCCAGGCTACTGTTTGGGTGCCTGTAGATAACTCCCATTAGGTTATTTTTACCCTTACAAACCCTCAGTTCTATCCATACTGACTCTACATCTCCTGATTCTATGTCACCCCTCGCAAGGGCCTGAATTTCATTCCTCACCAACAGAGCTACCCCACCCCCTCTGCCCACCTGTCTGTATTTATAATAGAACATATACCCTTGAATATTTAGTTCCCAGCCCTGGTCCTCTTGCAGCCATGTCTCTGTAATTCCCACAACATCATACTTTCCAATTTCTAACTGAGCCTCAAGCTCGCCCACTTTATTTATTATACTTTGCACATTCATATACAACTCCTTAACTTCGGTATTCACCTCCCCTCTCACACAGGTAACTATTGGCCCTGTCCTTACTCTCTTATCCCTTCTCGAACTTTCCTTCCCATTAATTTGGGAGTCTTTGTAACTTTTCCTGAGAGGCAAAGCATAAAGATGGACCATCACTCTGCTGCTTTATATCCTATTTATGCACCTGGCTCATTTCTCTTCCTTTCACCTTTCGATCTTCCATGGATTTTGGATTCTGAAAGGAAGAAATAACTTGTAATATTGCAGCACAATTCAGAATCATGCAGCGTCTCAAAGCTTCACAGCTAATATATTATTTTTTGAAGTGCAGTCATTATTGTCATTTAAGGAAAGCTATCAGCCAATCTGCTCACTGCTTGACAGTGAGGCATAAGACCAGTTGCTTTTGTGATACTGAGACAATAGACAATAGGTGCAGGAGTAGGCCATTCGGCCCTTCGAGCCAGCACCGCCATTCAATGTGATCATGGCTGATCATCCCCAACCAGTACCCCGTTCCTGCCTTCTCCCCATATCCCCTTAAACATTTATGAGAATAACAGCAGTTACCTCGCTGTTATTCAAATGGCGCCAAATTGACTAGAGAGGGCACAGATGATCTTCACATTTTTTATCTCTCAAAGACCACATTTCCACCTCAGCCGGCCCACTCAGTGATGTACTGGAGTTTCAACTATTGGTCTGTCCTCAGTCCCTACGGGAACGTAGGCCCATGTGCCTCAGCGTAAAAGTGCTGCCATTGAGAAGGCCAATCTTATATTTGCCATGGTAATCGTTGGTGTAGGCACACCTGAGACTGACAGGCCAGGTAACATTCCTCTACTGACCGTCTGTTCAAAACAGGCAAAGAATGCATTGAACTTATTGGGGAAGAACCCATTGTAGCTTTGCTTTGGAGTCTGTTATATTATATTATATATTATATATTATTGTAGCGTGCAAGCCTTCAACAATCTACAGGTATCCATATCATTGCCTCAGGACTCCAGCTTGGTCAGAATTCCTTCTTGGCAATTTAAGGTTCTGCAAAGGCCGCACATAGATTTCTTGTACTGCTCAGGATTGCTTGACTTGAATGCTGAAGACTTGGACTTCACCTGGGAAAGGACCTCACGGTTCATCCATGGTTTCTGGTTGGCGAACAAATTAATTAATAATTCTTAAAAATTAAGGATGTAAAAAAAATGCAAAGTACAACCCTGGAAAATGATTAAAACTGTTAGTTGTTCAATTGATTTAAGATGTAAATTATCAAATATCTTTGCACAATGCAATCCTTCTGCTTGAGGTGGATTCTATTTGATTTAGTTTACTCTAGTTTAGTTTAGAGATATAGCATGGAAACAGACTCTTCAGCACACCGGGTCCATACCAACTATTGATCACCCATTCCCAGTAGTTCTATGTTATGCCACTTTAACATTAATTCCCTACACATTTGGGACCATTTTACAGAGGCTAACTGACCTACGAACCCACACATCTTTCAGATGTGGGAGGAAACCTGAACACCTGGTAGAAATCCATGCAGTCACAGAGAGAACATGCAAACTCCATACTGACAGCACCAAGATCAGGATTGAACTCGGAACTCTGGTGCTGTGAGACAGTAACTCTGCCAGCTGTACCCTGGTGCTGTTCATTTTGGCCCTACACTGGGTCTAATTTAGCAAAGATTTATCATGCAAATCCCCATTGTTTGTGATTATTTTATTTTTAGTGTAGAGATACAGCGCGGAAACAGGCCATTCGGCCCACCAAGTCTGCACCGAGCAGCGATCCCTGCACATTAACACTACCTTTCACACACTAAGGACATTTAAAAAAACATTTAAATACCAAGCCAATTAACCTACAAATCTGTAGGTCTTTGGACTGTGGGAGGAAAGAAAAGATCTCGAAAAAACCCACACAGCTTATGGGAAGAACATACACTCCATACAGACAAGCACCCATAGTCAGGACTGAACCTGGGTGTCTGGCGCTGTAAGGCAGTAGCTCTACCGCTACGCCACCATGCCACCCTGCCACCCTGTAGAATTGATGCACATTCCATTGTTGAATCCCATTTGCCTGTTTGGGGATGATCAGCCATGATCACATTGAATGGCACTGCTGGCTCGAAGGGCCAAATGGCCTGCTCCTGTACCTATTGTCTATTGTCAATTGTTTGGGGAAAGACTGCCAAATCCCCGCAGGCAATTTCAGGAATGCCAAATATGTGCATGCATATGGAAGACTATAAACTTAATGATTGCACGATACAATTTTATAATTTCTGTGAAGAGCCTCCAGCATTTCTTCTTTAAACTCAGGCTTTGTTATATACAGTATGTATTTTCTTCAACATCATCTCAATTTCATGCTTATCTTTGGTGCCACACAATGGGTGATATTGAAAAACACATACTCAAGCATAGCAAAACCCATCAGTCTTTGCTGGTAAAATAATATTTGCACAAATAAACAACAAGTAACAGAGATAAGAGATACAGTGTGTTTCAATTCCCCTTAATTTGTTGGTTAGTTTCCACTGTTTATTTCACACAAGTGGCTTCTTGTCCTTAGCTTTCAAATTGCAATATGAACTTGCTGAATTTACATAATAATTGACCATTAAATCTGCAATGAAAAGTAAAGTTTAGTAATAATGTGTATTGTTTGAATTACAGGAATAGTAAATTACTACCAAGCAAACCCTTTAGCTTTGAAAGTAAAGAGCTTGAACAATGAAGAGTCAGTCCTTCATATTATGAATTGTTATTAGTATAGTGATGCAACCTCTCAATATTTTAAGTACTCACTGTCTCCTATTTATTTTTCTGGTAATGCAAGCAATCTTCCCCTCTGATTTCTTCTGATATGTTTTCAGTGGTGGGAGAGTTTTGAATGAGGAAATCTAGTTACAAGATAAGGAGCCACGTAGAAAATTATTATGTACACAATAATGAATCTCTAGAATCTCTAGATGTTCCTTTAGAAAGGAGATGAGGAAGAATTTCTTTAGCAAGACGGTCATAAATCTGTGGAATTCATTCCAAACGGGTTTGGAGGTCGTCTTCGGTCCCTTAAAAGCAGAGATTGACAGATTCTTGATTAGTAAAGGGCCTGTCCCACCAGCAGGCATTTGCTTGCGTCTAAGGCAACCAAACGTGGTCGCTTGATGCATACAGCCTCGCGGGGCCGATCCCAATTCAAACCGAGTCAAGACGCTGCGTACGACGTCAAGATGCTGCGTACGCCCGTCGAGATGCTGCTGGCTGACAAGCTGTTGGCATTCGGGATTTTCGGACAGTACAAGATTTTTGGAGCCCCGCGCGATGTCGGGACCAGCCCCGCACAACTCCATACGCCACCGGCGATCGAAGTGAGACCGGACCCGCAAGGCCGTATGCCTCAAGCGACCATGTTTGGTCGCGCTAGACGCATGCAAACGCATGTTGGTGGGACAGGCCCTTAAGGTTGTCAATGGTTATGGAGAAACTGCCAAATTGGAGTTGAGTGGAAAGTTAGATAATCTATGATTAAGTGGGCTGAATGGCCTAATTCTGCTCCTATGACATGCACTTATGAACTTCTCTACTCCAAAGGACAGTGGAGACACTAGATCATGAGAAGATCATGTATACTATTGTTTAAGGAGAATTCCAAGGCCACAGATAAAATTATCAACCTGCACTTCCAATAAGGTAGGGTGCAACCAATTCTTGATATGTATGCATTAACTTTACTGGTAGTAGAAATAGAATCAATTGCTTTGCTTTCAAAAGGAAATTGGATAGGGACTTGTGAACAGTTTGCACGGGTGTTTAAAAAGAGTAGGAACATGGAATTGATATGTATGGTGCACATTAGTAGCCAGCATTGGCTCAATGGCCAAATTGCTTCCTTCTCTGCCATAACAATTCTATGATTTTAGGAAAGACATAGCATGAATGAATGAATGAATTAATTAATTAATTAGTTTATTGGCCAAGTATGTAAACATACAAGGAATTTGCCTTGGTGCTCCGCACGCAAGTAACAACACGGCATGCAGTAGAGTGGCAGATTATTATATCGTTCAAGCAATCGCTCTGTTATCTCTCCAGCCATTTAGTAGACAGCATGGTATTAGGAGATTGTCATTTTACGCATGTGAGCTCTCCATGAGACTTTCAGAGCTTCTCAAAAGATAAATCTTCATAACACAGTCATTTGATTAATAGTTTCATTATTGTTGAAGAAAAACAGTAAGATATTCATCCAATCTTCTTCTCTGACTCGTACACTTGAATCTTCGCCAAATTCCAGCATATCGCTTTTAAACTTTAGAAAACTCCTCATGTCTCAGCATAGCTCCACATAGTCAAAGGATATTCCTTCCTACCATGTTGAGCTCCAAACTAAAACTAACAAGTTACAGTTACTGCTCAAGAGAACCCAGCAGCAAACATGCCACCGACTATGTAATAAATTCCACCCACATAATTACAGGCTGGCAAGATTTAAAGGCAAATGCCATAATTTATGACACATAAAATAATGTCAAATGGCCACTACATGCAATAAACAATTAAGAATAAAACATAAAACATTAAAACCTTAATAATAAAACATTATAGTTTAAGCATGTACATGAAATAAAATACCAGAGCAAATGGAGTCTACAGGCTTTTAGTTATTGAGTAGAGCTACTGCTTGTGGAAAAAATGTTGTGTTTATGTCTGGCTGTGGCGGCTTTGACAGTCACCTTCCAGAGGGAAGTGATTCAAAGAGTTTGTGGCCAGGGTGAGAGGGGTCAGAGATGATCTTTGCCTGCTCGCTTCCTGGCCCTTGCAGTGTACATTTTGTCAACGGGGGAAAGGCTGCAGCCAAGCAGATCTTCTCAGCTGATCAAACAATTATCTGCATCCTCCAGATTTTGTGTTTGGTGGCTGTGCCAAATCAGACCATGATGGAGAAGGTGAGGACAGTCTCTACGATGGCAGTATAGAATTGGAAGATCATTGCCTGTGGCAGATTGTGTTTCTTTAGCTGCCGCAGAAAGTACATACTCTGTTGGGCCTTTTTGACTGTGGAATCAATGGTAGCCCCCCTATTTAAGAGCTTTGGAGATGATGGTTTCAAGGAACTTATAAGACTCCACAGATGTGACTGTGCTGTTGTTGATAGTGAGCAGGGGGAGGGGAGGAGGAGCTCTCCTAAAGTCTACAATCAATTTCACTGCCTTAAGAGCATTGAGCTCCAAGTTGTTATGAAGGCATCAGGACATCAGCTGTGTCACTTCCTGTCTGTGGGCATTTCCTCCCCATTCTTGATCAGGGTTGTGTTGTCCGCAATCTTGAAAAGTTTGACAGAGGAGTCAGTGGAGGTGCAGTCGTTGGTGTAGAGAGAGTAGAGGGGAGGGGACAGTACGCAGCCTCGTGGTGCTCCTATGCTGAGGGTCTGCAGGTCTGAGGTGCTTTCCCAGCCTCACATGCTACTTCCTGTCTGTCAGGAAGTTGGTGATCCACTGACAGAGGGGTTCAGGCACAGTCACTGGGAGAGTTTGAAGTGTAGGTCAATAACAGTGTGTGCCATGAAATGCTATGTTCCAACATATTCCAACCCAATATAAGGGGGATAATGTGCAGTCATTATACAGCTTCTAATAAACTAAGAATTAATATGTGGCTCTTGTGTAATGTGGTTTCTTGCACAATAAAGCATTACAATTAATGGGACTGTAAAGTTCACACATAACTGAAGGGAGAGGGGAAAAGCACAATCACATCCAGACAGAAGAGAATGGAATGGTTCCTATGGTTGTCTTTAAATCACTTGTCAAAGTTAAATATCTAGTGGGCATTTGGGACTATACCAATTTATATGAAAATAAATGTGCTCTTACTTGATTGAATTAATAAAATATGCAAAGACCGGGTAGGAGAGTTCAAATTTCTGAAAAGTAAACTTTCACAAGCTGTCCTCATGAGCCTTGATTTATTTGTTTTGCTGCAGGGATTGCTATTTTGCTGGAAGAAGGAGGGAAACAAATGGTGAAATGTGCAGTCAGCGAGTTACCTGGCAAAGAAGAGTCTGATATTAAAGAAAGAAATTTTGTTTTTCATTATTGGAAAGGAGATTTCACATGAACGAATAGTTTTAGTAATAGATGGAATTCTGGACACATCACTGCAGCTCAGGAAGATTTATAGGCAATATAATATGCAGTATAAAAAGCATGAGGTTGCATTTGGAATTGCTTTGGAATGGGACTGAAAGATGATAAATCCCCTGGGCCTGATGTTCTGCATCCCATGATCCTCAGGGAGGTGGCTCTAGAAATAGTGGACGCATTGGTGATCATTTTCCAATGTTCAATAGATTCAGGATCAGTTCCTGTGGATTGGAGGACAGCTAATGTTATCCCACTTTTCAAGAAAGGAGTGAGAGAGAAAACGGGGAATTACAGTCCAGTTAGCCTGACTTTGGTGGTGGGAAAGATGCTGGAGTCAATTATTAAAGAGGTAATAATGGGGCATTTGGATAGCAGTAAAAGGATTAGTTCAAGTCACCATGGATTTATGAAAGGGAAATCATGCTTGACTAATTTTCTGGAATTTTTTGAGGATGTGACAAGTAAAATGGATTGATGGGGAGCACCTTTGATAAGGTCCCGCACGGGAGACTGGTGACTAAAATTGGAGCACATGGTATTGGGCTTAGGGTGTTGACGTGGACTGAAAATTGGTTGGCAGACAGGAAGCAAAGAGTAGGAGTGAACGGGTCCTTTTCAGAATGGCAGGCAGTGGCGAGTGGAGTGCCACAAGGCTCGGTGTTGGGGCCGCAACTGTGTACCATATATATTAATGATCTGGAAGAGGGCATTAGGAGCAACACTAGCAAGTTTGTGGATGACATAAAGCTGGGTGGCAGTTTGAACTGTGAAGAGGATGTTAGGACGTTGCAGGGTGACCTGGACAGGTTGAGTGAGTGGGCAGATGCGTGGCAGATGTAGTATAATATAGATAAATGTGAAGTTATCCACTTCGGCGGCAAAAACCAGGCGGCAGATTATTATCTCAATGGGGTTAGGTTAAGTAAGGGGGATGTGTAGCGAGACCTGGGCGTCCTTGTACACCGGTCACTGAAAGTTGGCTTACAGGTACAGGAGGCAGTGAAGAAAGCTAATGGAATGTTCGTCTTCATAACAAGAGGATTTTAGTATAGGAGTAAAGAGGTTCTTCTGCAGTGAGACCACATCTGGAGTATTGTGTACAGTTTTGTTCTCCTAATTTGAGGAAGGACATCCTTGTGATTGAGGCAGTGCAGCGTAGGTTCACGAGATTGATCCCTATGATGGCGGGACTGTCATATGAAGAAAGACTGAAAAGACTAGGCTTGTATTCACTGGAGTTTAGAAGGATGAGCGGGGATCTCATAGAGACATATAAAATTATAAAAGGACTGGACAAGCTAGATGCAGGAAAAATGTTCCCAATGTTGGGCGAGTCCAGAACCAGGGGCCACAGTCTTAGAATAAAGGGGAGGTCATTAATGACTCAGGTGAGAAAAACCTTTTTCACCCAGAGAGTTGTGAATTTATAGAATTCCCTGCCACAGAGAGCAGTGGAGGGCAAGTCACTGGATGGATTTAAGAGAGAGTTAGATAGTGCTCTAGGGGGCTAGTGGAGTCAAGGGATATGGGGACAAGGCAGGCACGGGTTATTGATAGGGGACGATCAGCCATGATCACAATGAATGGCGGTGCTGGCTCAAAGGGCCGAATGGCCTCCTCCTGCACCTATTTTCTATGTTTCTATGTTGCTTTGAATAACTGAACATACTCAAGTTATCAATGTGACAAGGATAGGTTGAGATTACTCCCGTTGTTCAAAATAATGCCTATGTTTAGTGCGCAAGGACGTGTTGTTGTTTGGTACTTTTATGATAATAATACATTAATAATTACAATTAGAATAACAAACCCATATACCAACAATTCCCATTGGGATCTAACCAATTAAATGGTGGTCAATTCGGTTAGCTGATGTTAATATTGTCTGAATGCTAAAACTTGCAAACCGTGAATAACTGGGCAATGTGCACATTTGCACATGCTTGACCTTCTGTATTTGTCATATTATTGACATTGGCTGATAATTTAAGGAGGAAAATCAGTACAGGTTCAGGACCGGAGTAAAGCAAGGATAATAACAAGCAAAATATCGACTGTTCAATAATGTGACAAGATTGCATCAGAAAGATTTCCTTTACTGGGAACAGCAGAGTAGAGGCAGGCAGGAACAGGCACATTGGAAGATCAACTTCTGCACCCAGAGATACTAATACCACCAAGGCAGGTTGAAGAGTAGCAGAGCAACATTGCAAAACAAATGCCACCATAGTGTTGGTCTAAGGCCACCTTTAGACCAGGATTATTGTCAGGCAGGTCAAGCCACTCAGATAAATATTCCAGATCATACTTCACATGTTGGCAGACTGCCTAATTCTTCATAATGTCTTCAATAAACAAGCGTTTGGTTAGAAAGTGAATTTACAACTCAGATTATCTGGAACAAAGTTCTGAGTCTGCCTCATCGCTGAAATAAACACCACATGATACGGTCCATCTATGGCGTTGCTGTATTAATTCCCTTTCTTCCTCTTCCAAATAAAAGTTTATTCCGTCAGTTTACCCAATCAGCCTTCTATGGCCTTATGTCAATAATCATCCATTGAGTGAATGGAACAATTAACTTGTCTTCACTCTTTCCTGTGTGACTCTGAGTCTATAATTAACAAAGTGCTGTTCAATTGTTATACTGTATTAACAAGATTATCACAAATTGGTCATTCAGCAACTGGCTCAAGTTTAATATCACACTTTATGAAATGACGCATGACGCATTTTTATGGACGCACCTGGAACTTTTAACTTTTAACTGATTTTGGAGAGTAAAATGCAACGAAATTTCATTCAAGGTGCACTGTGTCTAGGTGTATATCTGAATGACAATAAAGTTTTCATTCATTCATTCATCCATTCATTCATTCATTCATTCATTTAGTTGGGTGCAGGTATGGGCCTTCCTTTACTCCATGCTAGTTATTCTGGCTGTTCCTTGAGCCTGATATCCTGAGGCAGTCCATGTTCTGTTAGATCTTATGGTAGACAAAAGTGCTGGAGAAACTCAGCGGGTGCAGCAGCATCTATGGAGCGAAGGAAATAGGCAACATTTCGGGCAGAAAACCCTTTTTCTCCATAGATGCTGCTGACCCGCTGAGTTTCTCCAGCACTTTTGTCTACCTTCGATTTTCCAGCATCTGCAGTTCCTTCTTAAACACTGTTAGATCTTATGTTTGGCAAAGGAGGCTGAAGTTGCCCTCGGCTGACGAAAGCTTGCCATTAGCGGGGAGTTACTGTCTTCACCTCAGAAATCTTCACCTTGCAGTGATAAACTATCGCCTACCATCCACTGAGGGGTTGCTCAGCATTGTCAAGGAGTCATAGTCACAGCACTGTAAAGCACAGAAATGGACTCCTCAGCCTAACTTGTACTTGCCAGCCATGAGCCCTAATGATGCCAATCTCATTTGCCTGCACTAGACACATATTCCTCTATTCTTTTACTATCCAGGTACCTGTCTAAATGTATTTAAAACATTTTAATTGTATCTTTCTCTTCGTTGACAGCTCCTTCCATATAATCATCATCCTCTGTGTAAAAAAAACCCTCAGATCTTTATGATTGGTTGAAAGATACAGCATGGAAACATGGCCTTTGACCCACTGAGGCCACTCTGACCATTGGTCACCCATTCACAAGTTATCCCATTTTCGCATCCAGAGCAACCAGAGGAAACCCATGCAGTTACACAAACAGCACCCGAGGTCAGGGTTGAACCTGGGTATCTGGACCTGTGAGGCAGCAGCTCTACCCACTGCGTCACTGTGGCCTCTTCTTTCAAGTTACAAAACCCTTCAATTCCAGAATACTTCCTGGGGAATTTCTTGTGCATTTTGTCTAATGCCACACATCCTTCCTGTAGTGCACTGACCTAATCTGTATACAATCCTCCAAGTACTATCTAACCCATACTTTTTAAACTGCAATATGACCTACCAACTCTTGAACCCATTGTCTCAGCCTATAAAGGCAAGCATAGTAAGTGCCTTCTTCACTATCCTATCCATTTGTGTCCTTATTTTCTGGGAACTATGAACTGGTACCCATGATCTCTGTACATCACCTCTCTAAGGTCACCTGCTATTTACTCTACATGTCCTTCCACTATTTGACATCCCAAAATGCATCCTTCACATGCATCAAGATTCACATTCCATCTGCCACCAATATGGCCATCTTTCCAGCTGATTTATTTCCTCCTGCAATCTTCTTTGGTATCTACGACTCCACCAATTTTTGTATAATCATCAAACTTACCACTCGGATCACTTCCATTTTCATCATTTATATATATATGACAAACACCAAGGGTGCCGGCTCCAATCCCTATGTTACACCATGTGTTATAGACTTTGTCAAAAGAACATCCCTCCATCACCACCTTTCATGTCCGATCACCAAACCGATATTGAATCCAGTTTGTCCACATAACTTGGATCCTAACCTTCTGGAGCAACTTACTGTGAAGGAGCTTGTCATAAGCCTTGCATAAATCCATGTTTACTGGCCTGCCTTCATCAATTTTCTCAGTTAACTCCTCAAAAAATTAAATCAGATTTGCGACCAGCAGGGAGTCACTGTCTTCACCTCGGAAACGTTCTCCTTACATTTATAATCTATTTTCCATGAACCATGGAGGGGTTGCTTGGCATAGTCATAGTCCCTGCGCAAAACCATGCTGAATCCCCCTAATCCGCCTTTGTCTTTCCAAGCGAGCATAAGTCCTGTCCCTTAGACTTCCTTTCCAATAATGTTCCTTCTAGAGATGTAATGCTCGCTGAACAGAGGAAGAACCCTTAACTTGAGAATTATAGTTCCATTTAGATCAACACCAGACTCTACTATTCTTACGCCTAATGAACGATGCAGTAACTCCAGGGCAATTATGTGCTCCTTTAAGTACAGAGATCGGATCTGCACTATGTAACTCAAAAGATGGACCCCAAAGGCCCTGCCAAACCTTGGCAAGATTTCCTTACTTACTTTTACTTGCAGTGATAAATTGTTCCTTGTTTTGCCCATATTAATTTCATCTCTTGGCATCTCTTTATTTGCCTACCACCATTTGTGACGAGGTGTGACAGGAATGTTGATCTTTCCCCTTTTTTCTCTGCATGGAATAGAGATAAATTTGATATTATTAATCTAGTCATTGACCCTAACAAATGCTTGAGGGATTCAAGTTTAATCTTTGAACTCCAGTATGTAACATCAGTTTCTCTCACACTATCTGACTTCCGTAGAGGTTGAGACAAGCTAGAGGTCTGGACAAATAAAAAAGTATTTTGTAAGCAAAAGCCATAACTGTGACACTGTGTGCCCAAGTGATGTGCTGAAACTGTTTTAGAAATACATGAATCTGGATGGTCCAACTGTTTAGCTGATTAATAAATATGCAGACATTGACACCTCTGCCTGAAATGTCAACTAAGTAGTTTGCAAATGGTTTTAATAAGAATTGTGAAAACAAATATTCAGCAGGGAGTCAAAGAGGTAAACACCTGCTATCCTCAGATTGTCAAGGCTACATGAACTATATTACGAATATGAAATTATAAGCACTCGTGAAGCTCTTCCATTGTGTGGGCCTTTCATTCAATGATCATGGAGAGTGCGCAACTGAATAGTGGTAAAATTATTACATATTTGTTACCGATGAATAACAAATTGAAATGTTTCATAAAGCTATTAATCATTTATGAGCCCTTGAAATATATTCACTGATTATGTAACTTGCTACGGTGAAAGTCAGGAATATAGCTTGTGACAAATCTTGATTTATTATTTATAACTTTGGCGACGACTGCATTATTCTTACCTGGAGATGATTGCATTTAGACGATAAAATTATGCAATGTGATAATGAAATTGAGGCCGTTAAAAGCTTGTTAACCACGTGTAATGTCTGGAATTTGCTGAATTAATTTAGTGCTTTCCTGGTGGTAGAAACAATCACATCTCTGTGTGTTGAGTTGAACCATATATTCGACAAAGAAAATACGGTTCAAATCTCTGTAGTATGAACAGCGAAAGAATACCGGCATAGGCAATGGATTCACTTCCCTCGTCTTTGCTGTATCTAGTATTCTCAGGCAATTATTGATATAATGTGGAGTGAATTAAATGGCTGAAGCCTGTCGTCTGTGATGGTGGGAATCTCAGGAGAGAGCTAAGAGACAGACCTGTCTTCTGTTTGCCACCTATGGCTGAAGCTGGTTGTGAATATTTCAGCCTGCCTTTTGCCCATGTCCTTCCACTGTGGAGGATCACCATGTTCTTGGATGTCCTTTCTTGTAATCTTTTTATTTGCCTACCACCATTCATGACGAGATGTGACAGGAATGCCGATCTTTGATCTGACACATTGGTTTTGAGATTGCTTAGGCTTGTCAATTGCACGCAGTTTCTGCTGTTTAGTCCTGCAATGTTGTTTCATGAGGTTAGCTCCTCATTTTTTTAGGAATGCCTGTACTGCTCCTAGCTAGCCACTTTTCATTGTGCAATGAACCAGGATTCATCCCTTGACTTGGAAATAATGGCTGAGTGAAGGATATGCCAGGCCCTCAGGATATAAATGTGGCAGTGTTTATTTTCATTGCTATTGATGAACCACAGAACCTGATTGATATCCAGATTTGAGATCGCAGATTTATTTCTTAGTCTTTTCCATTTTGCATAATGGTATTGCCATGCGGTGTGATGGAGGGTGCCCTTGGTGTGATGAAAGGACTTTGTCTCCACAAAGGTTGTGCATTGGTCACATCTTGCATTGCTCTCTCCCAGGTGGACCGATGAAGACATGTCAATTAGGTTTAAACCTTGTGTTGGATTCACTCACTACCTGCTACTGACCCAGTTTGACAGCTATGTCCTTCAGAACTAAGCAACCAAACCACCCTTGATAATGAACAGAGTTTACATAAGTTAATAAGTGATAGGAGCAGAATTAGGCTATTCAGCCCATCAAGTCTATTCCACAATCAATCATGGCTGATCTATCTTTCCCTCTCGACTCAATTCTCCCGCCTTCTACCCATAGCCCCTGACACCTGTACCAATCAAGAATCAAACTTCCATGCCAAATACACATTGTGCTCTTGCTACTTTCAGTTCTACCCTTACCCCATTAATAAATATAATATCCCAGATTTATCTCCACCATTTTTGGAAATGTTTTTTTTTATAATCTGTGGGAGAAAACCACCAAAAATGTGAAATATAAAGATGGACCTAGTCCAGGGCACCCTCATCCTTGTCTCTGAAATCTAAATGGTTTCAGGTCTAATGAAGTAAAGGAAACATCTTGTGTGGAGAATAGTTCAAAGAGCTTGTTTCCATGATGATTCTCCCCATGATTACGACTATCTCCAATGCTCCAACTCATCATGGACCAATCATGCTCTCTTCCCTCCATTCTTTCCGTTCATTTGCAATATCTGACAATTCTGACAAAAAGCTATCATTCTGAAGCATTAACATTATTGTCCCCTGTCCCTAGATGGCGCCTGACCCTGCAAAGTGTTTCCAACTCTTTCAGTTACAATTTCAGAATTCCAGAATTCCAGCAACTGGTTCTCTGAACTCAAAACCCATTTGGGCTCAGCATCGAACACCATTTGGGAGAGGTTCTGGCAGAAGTGGAGTCCTGCTGATGCTGGAATCCTGAAATAGAAACTGAAAGAGCTGAAAGAGCTCATGGAGAGATACAGCATTGAAACTATTTATGGCCCGTCAAGCCCACACTGACCATCAAACACCCATTTACACTAATCCTACACTAACTAACCTAATGCAAATGTGTTATCTTCATATATGGGTAGGAATGGGGACCCATAATCCCGTTTATATCAACGGGTCGATGGTGGAAAGGGTGAAGAGCTTCAAATTCCTGGGCATGCACATCTCTGAAGATCTTTCCTGGTCCGAGAGCACTGATGCAATTATAAAGAAACCTCATCAGCGCCTCTACTTCCTGAGAAGATTACGGAGAGTCGGTATGTCAAGGAGGACTTTCTCCAACTTCTACAGGTGTACAGTAGAGAGCATGCTGACCGGTTGCATCATGGCTTGGTTCGGTAACTTGAGAGCCCAGGAGCGAAAAGACTGCAAAAAGTTGTCAACACTGCCCAGTCCATCATCGGCTCTGACCTTCCTATCATCGAGGGGATCCATCGCAGTTGCTGCCTCAAAAAGGCTGCCAGCATCATCAAGGATCCACACCATCCTGACCACTCACTCCCCGCTGCCTCAAGTAGAAGGTACGGGAGTCTGAAATTTGCAACATCCAGGTTCGGGAATAGCTGCTTCCCCACAGCCATCAGGCTATTAAACGCAACTCAAACAAAACTCTGGTCATTAATAGCCCATTGCACTTTATCTGTTTATTTATGTGTATACATATATATATATATCCATTGGTATATGGTCACACTGATCTGTTCTGTTCTGTTATGTATTTATTTATGCCTACTATATTCTGTGTTGAAGTAAAGCAAGAACTTAATTGTCCTATCTGGGACACATGACAATAAACTCTCTTGAATCTTGAATTGAATCATCAATTTATTCAAAATTCAACCATTCACCTGCACACGAGAGGCAATTCACGATGCTTCAATGATTGCTTCTACCAATCTGCATGTCTTTGGGAAGTGGAGGTGGAAATCGGAGAACTCAGAGAAAACTCATGTGTGCACATAGTGAGCGTGTACAATCGCACAAATAGCAGCCGAGGTCAGGATTGAACTCAGGGCCATGGCGCTGTGAGGCAGCAGCTCAATAAACTGTGTCACTCTGCTGCCCCTGCACCACTGATTAATCAATAGAAGTAATTTCTATAGTCAGCTCTAAATGAGTGAAACACAAATGAAAACCAAAGTAAACGTGTAAATGGTTATTGTAGAATAGCAAAGGGGAAAAAAAACATCATGGACTGTCTGGTAACTCAGAGAAGGCTCCAGCAGGTTATGCATGAAGTAAGGAAATGAAGATAAGATTAGGAATCCAGAACACCACTATGTCTCCTGTTCCAGCCTGCAGCCTCCTGCATTCTCACAAGACTGCACTCACAAGAGGCAGTGATCAGTGTGGCCTGGCAGCGTGTGGTCTGTGGCAGGGAGAGGACCACTGGTTCAGGGCTCCTTGGAGAGGGAACTTTGGTTTTTGGAGAGTGTGAGGGATGTTCCGGATCAGTGTTGGAACTTTAGGAAGTAGGTCGGGGAGCCCGTGATCCTGGATCACGGTCAGAGGTTATGGGGAGAAGGCAGGAGATTGGGGTTAGGAGGGAGAGATAGATCAGCCATGTTTGAATGGCATAGTAGACTTGATGGGCCGAATGGCCTAATTCTACTCCTATCATATGTTCTCATGACCTTATGGTTAGGTTTTTTTTAATATCAGGAGCAGTGATGATCTAGGTTCAGCAGAAATAATAATAGAAAAGATGACAGTGACTCATATAACCTGAAACAAAATCAAAATCTACTGCAGCAAGTCAGAGAATGCAGCTGCTTTGTTTTGTCTACTTGTCCTCATTGTTTATCCTCTACCCCCTTCTCCCTCTCCCTCTTTATCCTCTCCCTCTCCCTCTCTCTCTCTCTCTCTCTCTCTCTCTCTCTCTCTCTCCCTCTCTCTCTCTCTCTCTCTCTTCTCTCTCTCTCTGTCTCTCTCTCTCTCTCTCTCTCTCCTTCTCTCTCAATCTCTAAAAAAAAGTTTATTGACATGATAAAATACATCGTTATATTTCCAAAGCATAAAACATGACATACATATTTAAAATGCATCTCTCTTTCTCTCCTTTTCTCTTTTATTTGCCTTATGAGACCTGATGAATAGTGCAAGAAGACAGCAATGGCTGAGGATGTCATTGGCATGGACTTCCTCTACCTCTTACTCATTTTCTTCTCATAAAAATGTTTCCTGAAAAAAAGTCTGTGAAATTGTCTCACGGTTTTCCAAAAGCAATTGAGTAAAAAGTGCAGGAAACTAAAGCTAAATATTCATTGGGTATGACTGAGTTGCCTGAACAACTGGAGGGAAATTAAACACACAATGCATGGTTAGACTGCCCGATAAAGATTCAGCTCACACACTTGCATTGCAGGCCAAAAGCAGAACATTCAAGCTCAATCTTTGCAGAGGAGTTGAGAAATTGAAGTAAAAGCTACAATGATGGTACTATGGAGCATAAGGCAGAAAATAATGAATTCATATCATCATATTTTAGCAAAATATCTCATTTTACTTATTTTGGATGCTGAACATTTCACATTAGGGTAAAAAAAATCAAATGAATAAAAATTCGGAAAGCATTACAAGAACTGTGACGATAAAATACCTATTGCATGTAACACTGTGTGACACCTATAACACTGAAGATGCCAATCATACTAACTAGAAGTGCAATAGGTTCTGCTGGCATTTATAATGAGTTTTCAATGTAACTCACAGCCCACATGCTGACTTTCATATAAAATAGATTAAATGGAGCAGAGTGTATGCTTTCATTTTTGCATTAGCTTGAAAGCTAATCCAAAATCACAATGTTCTTTCTTTAGGATTCTTCAGCTGAATGACCTGCACCTAGTAGTCAGAGACTTGATGTTTGTCCATAGCCCATCCTCTGTAAACGGCACTATGTTTTTTTACGAGACTCACTATAAAGATAGAGACACAAGGAGCTGCAGATACTAGCTAGTAAAAAACCCCACAAAGTGCTGAAGTAACTCAGCATGACAGGCAGCATCTCTGGAACACATGGTTAGCTGACGTTTTGACTTGGCTCTGAAGAAAGGTCCCCACTTGAAACATCACCTATCCATGCCCTCCAGAGATGCTGCCTGGCCTGCAGAGTTACTCCAGCACTTTGATTTTCTTATTCCCCACAAAGATGCTTATGTTACTGCCAAGAGAACCGAAATTACACGTGGTAATTCTGATTAAGCTGATATCAGTTCCTGACTTCACTAATATAATGGTCACCTCGAAACAGGTGAACTATGAAGTCTCTTTTTTTCTATAATTGCAAAATCCCCAAAAGCGTTACTCGTATTGTACTAATCAAAAAGTACATGGTAAATTCAACACGAGTCGGGAAAAATACATTGATTTATAGTTTTTTTTATTGTCTCGTTGAAGGAGCCATCAAAACTTAATTTACTGAGTTGGATCATTGCCTTCTGTGAGGCATTCATGGGTAACCTATTAGTCTGCAACTCTTTTGTGAGCTTTGACATGATTTCACGGTGTGAAAGTTATCTGTGCGGCCAGAAAAGGGATGACTTTCTGGCTTGTGGGCAAATGAAGATTGCAGATGAAACAATTCACATCAACCAGGTAAAGGATTTGCTAAGGCTTTACATGACCCATGGAGGTAGAGAACAATGATAGTTGTGCTGGAAAAGTTCACGTAGGAATACAGAAAGTTTTATCACGAGCCAGAGACTAGTCCATCCTTTAAAGGGAAAGTGTTGAAATATTTGAAGCGAAGGAAGTCATGCGGCAGGGTGGCGCAGCGGTAGAGTTGCTGCCTTACAGCGCTTGCAGTGCCAGAGACATGGGTTCGACCCTGACTATGTGTGCTATCTGTACGGAGTTTGTACGTTCTCCCAGTGACTGCGTGGGTTTTCTCCGAGATCTTCGGTTTCCTCTCACACTCCAAAGATGTACAGGTTTTTGTAGGTTAATTGGCTTGGTATAAGTGTAAATTGTCCTTAGTGTGTGTAGGGTAATGTTAATGTGCGGGGATTGCTGGTCGGTGCGGGCTCGGTGGGCCGCAGGGCCCGTTTCAGCGCTCGACCGCTAAAGAAAAGAAATCCTGTGACCATGGCTATGAACATGCTATTGACAGGACGTTTCTATTGGCTAAATAAAGATCCAATACAATGAACTGATTTGCTCCCTATGGGTCCAATGTATTCCTATTGGGAGGCTCAGAGTATCAGATCAATCATGTTAAAATTAGTAGAAAATACTGTGACACAAGATGTTTGTACAGTGACTTAAGAAGTGTTATAAGTTCTTGGTTCTTGGTTTCTTGGTCCTCCAAAATATTCCAAATGGAATTTAAACTGGAGGTGGTGAAGGGAGGGCTTAAGCCAGAAAGGGTTATTGGGAAGAAAGAGCTACTTTTAATTTAGTTGCATCTGGTTGGGTAACTATAGTTGGGTGGAGATTATTCCATGCTTTAATTGTGCGGGGCAAGAACGAATTGCTGTATACATCTGTAATTCCACCCCAGAGAATTCAGAAGTTTGGTGACACTCGCTTCTCTCTCATAGGAGTTAGTAACAAATCAAGCTGCCTGTCTTTGGACACGTCCGATGGAAGAAATGTTTTTATTTGTGTATGGGTCCCATGCTGCAACTGCGTAGTCCAAATGAGGTCTAACGAGGGTGAAGTATAGCTTCTCCTTGACAGAAGTTGAACAATGATGAAAGTTGCGCCTCAGAAAGTTTAGGACACCTGTTGCTTTCACCGTTGCATGATGAGTCTGACCATTCCAACGCAGATCATTCTGCAATTTGATGCCACGATACTTGGTTTGTTTGGATTCTTCAAGGGTGGCACCAAATATATTGTAAGATGTTTCGCCTGGATTCCTCTTTCTGGTGACATGCATAGTTTCACATTTGGAAGGGTTGAACTGCATGCCCCATTGTTGTGACCACTCAACCATAGTATCGAGATCCTTTTGGAGAGCATCTTCATCATCAACTGACTTAATTGGACGGTACAGCAAACAATCATCAGCGAAAAGTCTGATCGCACTTGCAACTTTTTCATGGATGTCATTTATGTAAGATGTCATTTTGCGGTCAGAAATTATGTCATGATGTCATTTTGCAGTCAGAAACAGGTGAATTGATCATGGGGAACAAGGACATGGCAGACCAATTTAATAACTGGTTCTGTCTTCACTAAGGAAGACATAAATAATCTGTCGGAAATAGCAGGGGACTGGGGGTCAAATGAGATGGAGGAACTGAGTGAAATCCAGGTTAGCCGGGAAGTGGTGTTAGGTAAATTGAATGGATTTAAGGCCGATAAATCCCTAGGGCCAGATAGGCTGCATCCCAGGGTACTTAAGGAAGTAGCCCCAGAAATAGTGGATGCATTAGTGATAATTTTTCAAAACTCTTTAGATTCTGGAGTAGTTCCTGAGAATTGGAGGGTAGCTAATGTAACCTCACTTTTTAAAAAGGGAGGGAGAGAGAAAACGGGGAATTACAGACCAGTTAGTCTAACGTCGGTAGTGGGGAAACTGCTAGAATCAGTTATTAAAGGTGGGATAGCAGCACATTTGGAAAGTGCTTAAATCATTGGTCAAAGTCAGCATGGATTTATGAAAGGTAAATCATGTCTGACGAATCTTATAGAATTTTTCGAGGATGTAACTAGTAGAGTGGATAAGGGAGAACCAGTGAATGTGTTATATCTGGACTTTCAGAAGGCTTTCGACAAGGTCCCACATAAGAGAATAGTATACAAACTTAAAGCACATGATATTGGGGGTTCAGTATTGATGTGGATAGAGAACTGGCTGGCAGACAGGAAGCAAAGAGTAGGAGTAAACGGGTCCTTTTCAGAATGGCAGGCAGTGACTAGTGGGGTACCACAAGGCTCAGTGCTGGGATCCCAGCTATTTACGATATATATTAATGATTTGGACGAGGGAATTGAATGCAACATCTCCAGGTTTGTGGACGACACGAAGCTGGGGGGCAGTGTTAGCTGTGAGGAGGATGCTCGGAGGCTGCAAGGTTACTTGGATAGGCTGGGTGAGTGGGCAAATGCATGGCAGGTGCAGAATAATGTGGATAAATGTGAGGTTATCCACTTAGGTGGCAAAAACAGGAAAGTAGACTATTATCTGAATGGTGGCCGATTAGGAAAAGGGGAGATGCAACAAGACCTGGGTGTTATGGTACACCAGTCATTAAAAGTAGGCATGCAGGTGCAGCAGGCAGTGAAGAAGGCAAATGGTATGTTAGCATTCATAGCAAAAGGATTTGAGTATAGGAGCATGGAGGTTCTACTGCAGTTGTACAGGGTCTTGGTGAGACCACACCTGGAGTATTGCGTACAGCTTTGGTCTCCTAATCTGAGGAAAGACATTCTTGCCATCCGAGGAAGGACATTCTTGCCGTAGAGGGAGTACAGAGAAGGTTCACCGGACTGATTCCTAGAATGTCAGGACTTTCATATGAAGAAAGACTGGATTGACTCGGTTTGTACTCGCTAGAATTTAGAAGATTGGGGGGGGATCTTATAGAAACTTACAAAATTCTTAAGGGGTTGGACAGGCTAGATGCAGGAAGATTGTTCCTGATGTTGGGGAAGTCCAGAACAAGGGGTCACAGTTTAAGGATAAGGGGGAAATCTTTTAGGACTGAGATGAGGAAAACATTTTTCACACAGAGAGTGGTGAATCTCTGGAATTCTCTGCCACAGAAGGCAGTTGAGGCCAGTTCATTGGCTATATTTAAGAGGGAGTTAGATGTGGCCCTTGTGGCTAAAGGGATCAGGGGGTATGGAGAGAAGGCAGGTACAGGATACTGAGTTGGATGATCAGCCATGATCATAATGAATGGCGGTGCAGGCTCGAAGGGCCGAATGGCCTACTCCTGCACCTATTTTCTATGTTTCTATGTTTCTATGTAAAGCAAAAATAGGTGTGGGCCTAGTACTGTGCCCTGTGGTGTACCACTCAACACTGGATGCCAATTGGAGCTCTTTCTGTTCACATGCACATGCTGAAGACGTTTTGGCAGGAAACTGGGAATCCATCGTTTCGTGTTGGAACGAATACCATAGAAGTCAAGCTTCCGAAGCAGTCTCTGGTGTGGGATGACATCAAATGCTTTAAAAAAAATGTCCAGCACAACTAAATCCGTGATGACGTTACTATCATAAAACACCTAAGTTAATAATGAAAGACAGAAATCAGAGCACAGAAAATTACGTTGATTTTGAAGTATTTAAATTTAATCTATTTTATGATTTATTGCTATTAAAATCTTTTAAATCTCAAGATTTAGAGATATGGATATTTCGTGAAAGGATGAAATGTATTTATCAATAGCTAGATTAATAAGGCACTAGATTAATAAGATTAATAACTGCAGATAAACGCCGCACTATATCTTTTGCTTCTCTTCTGGCTCAGCGAACAATCCTGCTCAGGTGGACGGAACCTACCCTGCCCACTCATACACAATGGCTGACTGATATTATGTCCTGCCTAAAGCTCGAGAAAATCAGGTACTCACTTCAACATTCCAATGGAAGGTTTCAGAAAGCGTGGGGACCTTTTTTAAATGCATTCCAGACTTTATAAATGCTTGATCATCAAGCACTGTTTAACAGCTTAACAGTCTACCTATTCATTTATCGTGGATTATTGTTGTGGCAGGCTGATATTTGCATATGCTCACTGGCAGTGACTGGGGAGGGGTTATTTTTGGTATCTCATTTATCTTTTATTATTGTATTGTTATATGTTAGCATAAGTTGTTTTTTATTTACTCTTTTCGTACCCTCTGTCTGTAACAAATGGACAGCTTTGCACTTTGTTATGTCCTGAAAACTTATTTTGATTTAAAAAAAAGAAGGCACCACTATTTAAAAAATCTATTCATAGAGTCATATGACTCAATGATTATTAACTCAGGTTTTGGGTTAACTGCTGATGACCATAATTAAAACAGTCTTGGAGATGCTCAATCAAACTTGTTTTAACTGAGAGTTAAGCATCATCTCTATGTACACGCTTCTGTTGAAGGAATGTAGAAGTGGCTGGCTTATGGACAATGGCACATTGAAGGTGAGTTGTATGAAGAAATATGCCTCTGGTTTGATCTGTGCTTTGACAAAGCCATGAAACAGTATGGGGACCAGCACCTGAAGATTGCTATTGCAATCGTTTCAGCTTTTACAAATGTCAAACTTCCACAGAAACTGATGTGGAAATAGACGCAAGGAACTGCAGATGCTGGAATCCTGTACAAGATATATCAAGTGCTGGAGAAACACAACGGGTCAGGTAGCATCATGGATGATGTTCTCCAGAGATGGTGCCTGGCCCACTGAATTACTTCAGCACTTTGTGTTTTTGCTACAGTAAAAGTTCAGACAGTTACAATGGTAACTCTGATCTCCTTGGTTGAAAGAATATATGTCAGCTGCATGATGACCTGCCCTCCAGATAATTCAAGGACTGGCTGAACAGATGTCCTGAGATGATGGTGTGAAGATCATGGAGCAGGAATATAATGTCTCTAATCTGGATACCATCCTTTCAACTCCCTTTCCAGACACTCCACTTTCCAGCCGTTCAGCTCAACGAGTCCGTGCCGACCAGCGATCTCCGCATATTAATACTACCCTACACACACTAGGGACAATTTACACTTATAACAAGCCAATTAACCTACAAACCTGTATGTCTGTAAGGGCCTGTCCCACTTGGGCGACTTTTTAGGCGAGTGCAGGAGACTCTGCGCTCACCTCATGATCGCCACATGGTCGCCACATGTTCGCTGGTGGTCTCTGGTGAGTCTCCTTCATGGTCGCGAGGAGTTCCCGCATTCTGGGAACTAGTCGCGGCCTCAGTATGGTCGCAGCAAATTTTTCAACATGTTGAAACATTTTCTGCGATGAAAAATTGGTCGCCATGGAGAAAATCAATACTTTTGTACTTGTACGTGCACTGGTAGTGGGGTCGCCATGTCGTTGTAGGTAGTCGAGGTAGTCGTAGGTAGTTATAGTTAACCTCCTTTGCTGACCAGGCATTTTCATTGGCTCATTGGGGGGAAAAAAACGTAAGCATGAGTTTTCAGAACCAATAAAAACCGACAGGTAATGTTAAATGCCCGCTAGACTTCACAGCTGTGTGGCTCTGGCATTAAAAGTTGGCTGGCTTCTTAAAAGTGACTCTCCCTCTAGTGTCTAACATGCATTCAAGTATCATAAGATGTGTAAAGATGTGTAAGCAGTGAGCGGAATGATAATCGCATTGCTCTGCTTTGGAAGTTGACGTGACATCTTTACAGAAATGTTTGTTTTTTGAGAAATCCTTGGTTTCCAGAATTGGAAATGTCATTATTGCCTGTGCAAGTAGTAATTTCCTGTCTCCATGTTTCACATACTTCATCCATAAATGCTATTTTTTTGGTTTCTTAACAACATCTTACAACATCACTTACAATGGTGCCTTCCCTCACAGTGGGAAACCTTTGATCCTGTGTGGGGATGTTTTATGTTGAACTCTATCATGTGGTGTGTTGTGTTCTTTATTTTTTATTGTATGGCTGCATGGTGATCACATTTCACTGTGCCAACTGGCACATGTGACAAATAAATGTATCTTGTATCACACAGAAGGAAGCCAAAAGAAGACACACAAAGTTCTGGAATAACTCAATGGGCCAGCCAGCATCTCTGGAGGATATGTATAAGCGAAGAAAGGTTCTGACATAAACCTATCAATGTCCTTCAGAGATACTGCTTGCTTCATGGAGTCATTCCTGCACTTTATGTCTTTTTTTCGTAAACCGCCATCTGCAGTGTTTAGTGTCTACAGAAGCAGGCCATTCAGCCCACTGGATACATAACTATTAACAGGGCAACATTCCTGCACATTCCATTCTCTGCTTGCTGTATCCCTGCATCCCATTCTTTTTCACATCTATTCATCAACCCCTCTTTCTATGTCATGATATGCAGTCCAATTTCCCCCTTTAGTGCAAATGTTTTTAGGGCATGCTGATATGGAGGTGGGAGGTGTCAGGGAGGTGTCACCAGGGAGCCTTTCCCAATGGAAGCAACTTTCATCAATATGATTCTTGATAGACACAAAATGCTGGAGTAACTCAGCGGGACAGGCAGCATCTCTGGAGATAAGGAATGGATGATGTTCGGGTCAAGACATCAGTCTGAAGAAGGGTCTCGACACGAAATGTTACCCATTCCTTCTCCCCAGAGATGCTGCCAGTTCCGCTGAGTTACTCCAGCATTCTGTGTTTATCTTCAATGCAACCTACTTCCTCTATGCTTCATTTCTATTGATTGCCTTAATATCCAAAATATCCAGCAGGCTGTCTTGCCACAAAAACGGTAAGATTGTTTATTAAAACACACCACTGTGAAGTAAGAATATTCATCAGCACGATACAATAAATCTCTGCTCAAAATAGGTATGCGATGAATCTAATAAATTAATCATCTGCTTCTCGGTGGTGCACAATAGGAAGTTATCATGTCTAAATCTTTAATTTAAACCAGCATCTGCAGTTCCTTCCTGCACAATCTGATTCTTGAACTGTTTCCAGATTTGAAGGCATCCCTCAGAACTGTTGCACAAGTTAATGAATAGCGGCAGCTTCCTGTACGTCATCCAGGTGCCTTCACCTCATCATTGGTGATATTTTTGGCAATACTTACCCAGTGGTCTTGCTGCTAGAAGTGGTAAGAAACTGCACTTGAATTTGGTGGCCTTATACCCTGCTTGAAATGGACTTTCAAGGATTAGCCGTGAGTCAACTACGAGCCCACCAGCCGTGAGTGAGTTGCCAGCAGAACAGGCTTGATTGACTGAGACGCCAGCCCAAGAATCCATTTGGTGCACAATTTGCATACTAGCCCTCTGGAAACCAGTACCTTCAGCCCATAACACCCATACTAGTGCTCCAGAAAGCCCCCCTCCTCCCCCCCCCCCCCTCTACTGGCCACCAATATTAGAATTGGTGGAGAGGTGGAATATTGCGTTGGATGACCAGCGTGTGATGCTGGGACCCAACGGGTCCCACTTAGTCTAGTATTTATTGTAGATCTCTCTCTTTTTCCAAACCAAATGTCCAATTTCCCTTTAAAACCATGGCTCTTTCCAATTATTACTCTTTCCTTTCAACCGAACAGGGACATAAAGATTCTGTATTCTTAAAATGTCACCTTTAAATGTCCTCCATTTCTCTACTGCATCATTCCCATAAAACAAAATGTCCCAATTCACTCCTTTTAAATCCTTTCGCATCTCCTCAAAGTTAGCCTTTCTCCAATCAAAAATCTCAACCCTTGGTCCAGTTCTGACCTTCTCATTAATTATATTTAAACTAATGGCATTGTGATCACTGGACCCAAAGTGCTCCCCAACACATACCTCCGTCACCTGACCTGTCTCATTTCCTAACAGGAGGTCCAGCACTGCCCCCTTCTCTAGTAGGTACCTCTATGTATTGCTACAAAAAACGATCCAGCACACATTTTACAAACTCCAAACCATCCAGCCCATTTACCGAATGTGTTTCCCAGTCTATGTGTGGAAAATTGAAATCTCCCACAATCACTACCTTGTGCTTACTACTAATATCTGCTATCTCCTTACATATTTGCTTTTCCAATTCTCGCTCCTCATTAGGCGGTCTATATTACACCCCTATAAGTGTTGCTACACCTTTCCCATTTCACTTCCCAGTCCCTTCAGCCCATAACACCCATACTAGCACTCCAGAAAGCCCCCCCCCCCCCCCCCCCAACTGGCCACCAATACTAGAATTGGTGGAGAGGTGGAATATTGCATTGGATGACCAGCCCTCCTGTGTGATGCTGGGACCCAACGGGTCCCACTTAGTCTAGTTTTGATATAGATTTCAAGCTAACCTCACAGCGTTTGCTGCGTTGGAGACCCGGTTTCAAGGAAGTTGAAAGGAAGAGGCGGAGACAGTGGGTTGAGGGAGAGCTGAGAAGTCGTGGGGGGGGAAAGTAGAGACTACCTGAAATTAGAGAAGTCAATGTTCATACTGCTGGGGTGCAAACTGCCCAAGCAAAATATGAGATGCTGCTCCTCCAATTTACGGTGGTCCTCACTCTGGCCATGGAGGAGGCCCAGGACAGAAAAGTCAGATTGGGAATTGGAGGTGGAGTTGAAGTGCTGAGCCACCGGGCGATCGCTTCGTCCAATACCTCCTCTCGCTTCACAATAACCAACCGGGAGATGAGGTCGGTTATTGTGAACCGAGCAGAAGTTTTGGACAAAGCGATCGTCAAGCCTACGCTTGGTCTCACCGATGTAGAACAGCTGACATCTAGAGCAGCGGATGCAAAAGATGAGGTTGGATGAGGTGCAGGTGAACCTCTGCCGCACCTAGAAAGACTGCTTGGGTCCTTGAATGGAGTCAAGGGGGGAGGTAAAGCGACAAGTGTAGCATTTCCTGCGGTTGTAAGGGAAAGTGCCAGGAGAGGGGGCGATTTGGGTGGGAAGGGTCGAATTGACCAGGGAGTTACGGAGGGAGCGGTCTCTGCAGAAAGCAAACGGGGGGGGGAGATGGGAAGATGTGGCCAGTGATGGGATCACGTTGGAGGTGGCGAAAATGTCGGAGGATTATTTGTTGTATGTGACGGCTGGTAGGGTCGAAGGTGAAGACAAGGGGGACTCTGCCCTTGGTACGAGTGGGGAGGATGGGGAGTGAACACCTATCTACCCAGGAAGATAGGTGTTCTTGGCATCAAAAAGGAAGCAACTTATAATCTGAATATTTAATTAATTTTGTTTTGATCTATTGTTTTGTTTAAGATACTTTTTTGACTAGATCATCAGCTTACTGATAGGTTTTTAATCTGTTCTCTCACAGTCTTCCTCCAGCTCGCCAAACCCAAGGTTACGGAGGCCTATGAGCATCCCTTCATTGCTCAGTCTGAAATCAGGTGATTCAGCCTTTGCTTCTTGATCTCTTGCTTCCCTGATGATTCAGAAATCCCAAGGGGGGTGTCAAGGGGGGGGGGGGGGCATGTCTCCTTGATGTTTTTGAGAGTTGGGGAATAATCCCCACCCCCCACGTTTTGTAATCCGCATTTTTAAATTTGGTGAAAAAAAAATCTATTTAAATTCTCCGCTTTCCACGAGAGTGGGGGATTGGACTGATGATCAAGGGCGCCGATTAGATGAGAGAGAAGTCGGTCAGCAGGCAGTGGGGAGGCGGGCGGGACATGATGATTAAGCGAGGTGATTGGAGGAGGGACATGTCCTGGTGGAGCACAGACCATAGAGCAGAGCCTGAATCAGCCTGTTTGCGGGGCCTCTCATCGCCCGGTGCGGCTTAAAATCGGTCGTGGGGTCTTCCATCGTCCCATGGTCAAATTGCTGCATCGAGGAGATCAAGGCTCCTGATGTTGAAGCCCCTGCTGAGCGATGGAAGGCCAGTTTTAAGCTGCGGCGGGCGATGAAAGGCCCCGCGAATGGGCCGATTGCAGTCCCATGATTCGGGGCGGTCGAAGCTGCTGTTGCTGGAGTTTGGAGTCGGTCACCAACCAGGTCAGCTCCCAATGTTATTGTCCACAAGGCCCATGACCGAAGCCTCTGAAGTCTCGTGTGTGCGCGTGCGCGCGCGACCGCCAATAAATTGTGTCCCCCCCCCCCCCCCCCCCCCCATGTTTTGACAGCAACTGCCACCCCTGCATTCAGAGCAGCATCACACAAGAAGTACATTCATCTGCTGTTGCCTTTGGAAAAGGCTGCAAAAGCTATTTCCAAAAAGCAAGCAGCAATAATTCAAATAACCAAGCATTAAAAGAGCAGAATAGACTGTATCAAATCTAAATCTAATCACTTTTCATCAGCAAGAAAGAGACACTAGATTTGTTGAAAGGTCATCGACCTGATACATCAAATAAAAATGGAGCAATTTTAACAGTTTATTTTTTATTTCAGATTTCCTGTTTTGATTTTGCATGAAATATAGTCACATCTTATTTTTCTACATTGAAATTATGCTTTAGAAGTGATTGGGAACTAGATGATTTACGGAGAGCAGTGCTGAACTACTATCTACCTCCTTGGTGACCCTCGGACTAGCCTTGATCGGACTTTGCTGGCTTTACCTTGCATGTATCAATACACTGCAAATGGCTCGAGTGTAAACATGTATTGTCTTTCTGATGACTGGTCAGCATGCAACAAAAGCTTTTCACTGTACACGTGATAATAAATTAAAGTGTAAATTGAAAACTTTTTTTTTGCTTTTGATGTGTGGGAGATACACAATTTTGTGCATCTTCGGTTGCTACCAGCATCTGCAGTTCCTTCCCTCAAGTATTCCTGGGACTTCCTTTTATATACATGTGATTAAAACATGTTAAGTCCTGAGTGGACCTCTGAGCCAGAAGCCTCCTTGTACTAGGCTTGAGATTCACTTTGGCTCCAGGTACACTTTAGGGCCTGTCCCACTTGGCGTTATTTGCGCGTCATTTACGTGATATCATTAATGCGTCACGACACACGATGCAACATCATTTACGCATCACGCGTGCGTTGTGTGGTGAGACGTGGTGGCATAGGCAGCAATACGCGGTCGCGCGTGGCGCCCCAGGATTTTGGGATTTACAAAATCTTTGCACGCCACTTGCATGATGCGCAAATGATGTCCAAGTGAGACAGGACCTTTACTACACAGGGTTTGCTTGGTACTCGGGGCGCAACAGCCAGGCAGCATGGAGGACTACAATGAATTGGAGGGTTCCTGTGTTGGGACCACGAAGGAAGACACATGCTGCAGGTAAGAGAGCTCATCAATATATCTTAATGGGCCTGTCCCACTTAAGCGATTTTACAGGCGACTGCCGGCGACTGTTAAGTCGCCTGAAAAAAAGGCGAATGTCAGAGTGGAACACACACACACATCACTTCCTTCACCAGCCCGTTATGCAGGTGGGACAAGGGCAAGCAGGAGGAGCGCTGTCTGAGTGAAATTCACACGGTGAAAAGCCAAGGTGATTCTGTGATGAACAGGAAGGCTGGCGGTGTAATTAAGATGGCTAAAGCACAGTGTACGGTAAGTCCTTTAAAAGAGAGGGGGAGGGGAGGTGGTGAGTGGGGAGAAAGGGGGGAGAGGGGGGGAGAAGGAGGGAGAATCAGTGAATACAACTTTTAAGAAGCCAGAGATACACGGCTGTGAAGTTTGGCGAACATTTAACATTACCGATCGGTTATCCTTGGTTCTGCAAACTACAGCTTACGTATTTTTCCAAATGAACCAATGAAATTCACTGGTCAGCACAAGCTACAACCTACGAGAATATAAGAGAACCTTCAACCTCCTGGCAACACTAGGACCTCCTGGCGACCCGCCTACGGCATGAGAATTCTCGCCACTCTCCATGGCGGCTTCATTCTAGTCACCGCTAATTTTTCAACATGTTGAACAATTTGCGGCGACCATAATGAGGCCGCAACTAGTTCCCAGAATGCGGGAACTCCTCACGACCATGAAGGCAACGTCCCTGCAACCATCCGTGAACATGTGGCGAACATGTGGCGACTGCATAGTCTCCTGCAGTCGCCTAAAAAGTAGCCTAAGTGGGACCAGCCTATTAATGTTATTTCCACTGCTGGTGATTTGCCTTTGCCATAACACCCACTGATCCTGCTCTGGTATCAGCAAAGCGGTTGTCCTACTGCAGCGACCTAATTGGCGAGTTCAGACGAGTTTGCTCTCAATGCATAGTCGCAGCATGGTCGACATGAGGTCCTAGGAGGTCTTTCTTATGGGCGTGTCCCACTTTCACGTCCTAATTCACGACCTTTTTTACTCATGGACATTTTTCATCATGCTAGAAAAACGCCCCGACCTACTTGTTGCCACAAGTACCTACAACTAGCATCATAACCTCCCTACGACCTACCTACAACCTCCTACGACCTCCTATGGCCTTGTGACGACCATGCTGCGAGTATGAGTCAAGGGGAAACTCGGCAGAGTTCGTGAAAGTGGGACAGGCCCTTAACTCTCCTTCATGCTCGAGAGTAGACCCCGCGTACTCGAGGCCTCAGCTAGGTTGCATCGTATTTTTTTAACATGTTGAAAAATGCCCACGAGTAAAAAAGGTTCACCATGGAAAATAACAATACTATTTTTCTCATAGGTTTAGTCGAAGTAGATCGTAATAGGTCAGCATGTTATTCGTAGGTAATCGAGGGTAGTCAAAGGTAATCAAAGGTAGTCGAAGGTAGTCGTAGATAGTCTTCAACATAGTCGAAGGGAGGTTGAAGGAGACCGAATGAGGTCGGCTTCACTCTCCACTATTCGGTGTCCTATTTTCCCGAAGCTAGTCGAAACTATTCAACACAGTCTAAGGAGGTCTTCTACATAGTCGAAGGAGGTCTTCAACATGACATTTTTTTCAAACTCTCCTAACCTCTTCTAAACTCGCCAATTAGGTCACCGCAGTGGGACAGCCCCTTAAGTGTCGTTGACTACCAAAGAAGCAGAAACTGAAATTTCACACAAAATGTTGGAGTAACGCAAATGGTCAGGCAGCATCCCCGGAGAAAATGTTTCAGGTGGGGACCCATCTTCAGACTGGAGTCAGATACCATTCTGAAGAAGGTTCCCAACCCAAAACGTCATCTCTCCATGTTCTCCAAGGATGCTGCCTAACCTGCTGAGTTACCTTGTTTCTAAATGCAGTTCCTTGTTTCTAAATTTCCCTGCACTTTGAACAGGTCCTTGGGCTCGGATAAAATACCTGCAGAATTATTACACTTTTTTATCAGCCTGGTTAAAATACACACTGTAAAATGTGCAAGATAGCGCCTATGTGTATCAAAATTGATTTTATTTATTGCTTACAAGATGCCAATATGGATAAGACAGACCAGTGACAAAATTAGATTTGAAATATCTCATCTATTGTACCACTTGAGATTATGCATTGGTAATAACATAAAGAATAATTTACACGTTATTCATGAAAGCAAGCAACACAAAACTCAATTCAACACAGAACCATCTGGATAAGGATAAATGGAGAAAGCTAGTAGACAGTGTGTGAGACAGGAGGCAGAGAAGGGAAGCATAAGATAATAAACAGAGAATAAGAGGTGGTGGGTTTCTTAAATGTGTATATTATTAATAATAATAATAATAATGATGCATTTTATTTGCTGGCGCCTTTCTGGACACCCAAGGACACCTTACAGGACATAAAATCACAATACATTTATCAATATTAAAATCAAGTTGATTAAAAACAAAAAAACAAAAAGAACAAAAATACACAAAACATTTTAAGTCATTAAAATCAGGGTGAACATGGTGGAAGTTATGTCGGGTATGCTAATCTAAACAGGTGTATTTTGGGTTGTGATTTGAATTGATCGATAGTGTCCAGGTGATGGATGGGAGGTGGGAGAGTGTTCCAGAGACGTGGGGCGGAGCAGCTGAAGGCTCTGGCACCCATGGTGCTGAGTCTAAATGTGGGGACAGTTAAAATTGCAGCTGAGGAGGAATGAAGTGACTGGGAAGGAGTGTATGGTAGCAGCAGGTCAGAGAGGTATTGGGGAGCAAGGTGGTGTAGGGCTTTGAAGGTCAGCAGTAAAATCTTGTAGTTAATCCGGTGGTGCACAGGGAGCCAGTGGAGCTGAGTGAGGATGGGTGTGATGTGGTCCGATGATCTGGTGCGGGTGATGATCCGGGCTGCAGAGTTCTGAATGCATTGGAGGCGATGAAGAAGTTTATTGGAGGTGCAAGTGAGGAGGGCGTTGCAGTAATCGATGCGGGATGTGACCAGAGCGTGGATGAGGACTTTTATATTGTCTTTGTAGAGGGAGGGGCGGAGTCTGGAGATGTTGCGGAGATGAAAGTATGCAGAGCGTGTAATATTGCTGATGTGGGGGCCACAGGAAAGTGTACTGTCCAGAATGATGCCGAGACTTTTGACATGGGAGGAGGTGGGTATGGTTGAGCCATCAACTGAAATGGTAAACGGGTGGGTTTTGGAGAGTGTAGCCTTTGAGCCAATTAGCATGATTTCTGTTTTATTTCCATTGAGTTTTAGAAGGTTGAGTGACATCCAGTTGCTGATAGCTTGAGGACAGGTGGTGAGGGCAGTTGGGGGAAGGGAGGTATTTGGTTTTGTGGAGAGGTAAAATTGTGTATCATCGGCGTGTCAGTGGAAATTAATTCAAATGACGGAGAATATTGCCAAGAGGTTGAATATAGATGATAAAAATCAGTGGCCCCAGCACCGATCCCTGAGGAACACCATGGGTGACTGTGGCAGTTGTGGATGTGACTTTATTTCCCTGGATGAACTGTTTTCTGTCGTGTAGATAGGACCTGAACCAAAGTAGTGCATTGTTGTTGATGCCGGTGGCAGATAGACGTTCCAGAAGAATTGGGTGGGAGATGGTGTCAAAGGCTGCTGTGAGGTCGAGGAGCATCAGGATGGATAAGTGGCCGGTGTCAGCTGCGAGAAGGAGATCATTTGTTATTTTTACCAAGGCTGTTTCATTGTGGATTGTGGCGAAAACCGGACTGAAATGGTTCATAGAGGTTATTGTTTTGAAGGTGGACTTGAAGTTGTGTCGCTACTGTCCTTTCCAGAGGTTTAGTGATGAATGGGAGGTTGGAGATGGGGCGGTAGTTATTTGGATTGTTTGGATCAGAACCTGTTTTTTTTAGAATCGGGGTGACAGAAGCTGTTTTGAGAGATGTAGGGACAGTAGCAGTTGATAGGGAGGAGTTAATTATGGACGTTATGATGGGTGAGATAGAGGGCAGACAGGATTTAACCAGGACAGTAGGGATGGGATCAAGCAAGCAGGAGGAGTTCTTGGACTTGGTGAATGAGTTTAGTTATTTCTTCGACTGTTAGAAGCTGTAAAGTAGATAGGGTGGAGAGTGGGGAGTCCAGTGTGGAAGTGGGTGGGTTGTTGTGAGCAGAAGTTGAGAAAGAGTTAAATTGGTGATGAATGCTGGTGATTTTGGTCCTGAAGAAGTCCAAAAACGTATTACACTGAGCAGTGGAGGTGAGGTGATTCGAGGTTTTAGGAATTCAGTTTCAGCTTAAGTAGTTTGTTGACAGTGGAGAATAAAGTCCGAGTGTTATTTTCACTGTTGTTGATAATGTTGGAGTAGTAGGAGGATTTAGCAGCAGTCAGGGCATTTTTATATGAGAGAAGATGATCTGTATGCATTTGGTGGTGAATAGTTAGGCCAGTTTTCTTTGTAAGTCTCTCCAGATGCCGGCCCACCATTTTCATATGGCAGAGTTCAGGAGTGTACCACGGAGATGACCTGCTAAAAGAGACTGTACGGGTTTTCAGAGGAGCCAAGGAGTTAAATGAGTGGGATAAAGAGTCATTGTAGTGATCAACCAGGTTAGCAATGCAGAGTGGGCGGGAAGTAAGATGAAGAGAGTTACTGATTAGTCTGTTGAGTTCCACTTGATTAATGTTTTTCAGATTACGGAAGGATATGGTGCGCTTCAGGTTGCGTTTAGGGAGTGGCAGATTAATATCAAAAAGGACAGTTTTATGGTCTGAAATGGGAAGTTCTGTAGATTTAAGATTGTATGGTGTCACTCCAGAGCAACAGACCAAATCTAAAATATGGCCTTTATTATGGGTTGGGAAATCGATGTACTGAGTGAGGCCAAAACTATCCAGAACAGAAATAAAATCTTTAGTAAAGGTGTCAGTATGTTTATCTAAATGAATATTGAAATCACCCATTAAAATGACATTGGGGGACATGGCACATAGGTCGGATAAAATAGCAGTGAGTTCGCTAATAAAAACTGTAGAAGGCTTTGGAGGACGATAGATAGACATTATGAGGGTGGGTGTACACCCATGTAGTTGAGCAGTCAGGATTTCGAACGAGGATGGCTCTGTGACTGAGACTGACGAGATCTTGAGATTCTCGCGATAGAGCAGTGCAAGGCCCCTCCTCTCCCGGAAGCGCGGGGTTTGCAGATGTAAACAAACTCAGGAGATATGGCTTGGTTGAGGTGGAGGTAATCATCAGGCTGTTGCCAAGTCTCAGTAAGACACAGAAATGTCAAGTTTTGAATCCGAAATGAAGTCCGAGATGAGAGGGGCTTTGTTGGAGAGAGATCTGACGTTGAAGAGTGCAAATTTGGATCCATTTGAGGGAACGGTGGGGTCAGCTAGCAGAGGAGCTAACACACTGTGGTCAGCAGCTCGACCCGTGTTGTGTGGTTTCCGAGGACCTGTGGACCAAAAGGAGCTGATGGAGTTGGAGTTATTGTTGGAGAAGTTCCTGCGGGATCCACGGTGGATGTATCTTGGTCGACGGAGAATGTCTCAATGGCTGAGGAGGCAGGAAGGAAGCCCGGAGTGGAATCCACGCTGGTGGAGTTCTGCTGTCGAATAGGATAGCCGTGAGGTGGCTGTCACTGCGGTGAAAAGCAGGACAATCCAAAGCAGCATTTTGCACGTCCACATCTTGCAGATCCGGTGGTGTTGTGGGCTCGTCTAAATCCGACAGCAGGCTGTAAGACGCCGGCTACCACAGCATATTTTAATGCTAGGAGCATTGTAAGAAAGGTGGATGAGCTTAGAGCCTGGATAGACACCTGGGAGTATGATGTTGTGGCGATTAGTGAAACATGGTTGCAGGATGGCTGTGATTGGAAACTAAATATTCCAGGATTTTGTTGCTTCAGGTGTCATAGAATTGAAGGGGCAAGAGGTGGAGGTGTTGCATTGCTTGTCAGGGAAGATATTACAGCAGTGCTTTGGCAGAATGGATTAGAGGGCTTGTCTAGGGAGGCTATTTGGGTGGGACTGAGAAATGGGAAAGCTGTGGTAACACATAGGGGTGTAATATAGACCGCCTAAAGGGGAGCGAGAATTGGAAGAGCAAATATGTAAGGAGATAGCAGATATTAGTAGTAAGCACAAGGTAGTGATTGTGGGAGATTTCAATTTTCCACACATAGGCTGGGAAACACATTCTGTAAATGGGCTAGATGGTTTCGAGTTTGTAAAATGTGTGCTGGATCGTTTTTTGTAGCAATACATAGAGGTACCTACTAGAGAAGGGGGCAGTGCTGGACCTCCTGTTAGGAAATGAGACAGGTCAGGTGACGGAGGTATGTGTTGGGGAGCACTTTGCGTCCAGTGATCACAATGCCATTAGTTTAAATATAATTAATGAGAAGGTCAGAACTGGACCAAGGGTTGAGGTTTTTGATTGGAGAAAGGCTAACTTTGAGGAGATGCGAAAGGATTTAAAAGGAGTGAATTGGGACATTTTGTTTTATGGTTTTATGGGAATGATGCAGTAGAGAAATGGAGGACATTTAAAGGTGACATTTTAAGAATACAGAATCTTTATGTCCCTGTTTGGTTGAAAGGAAAGAGTAATAATTGGAAAGTGCCCTGGTTTTCAAAGGAAATTGGACATTTGGTTCGGAAAAAGAGAGAGATCTATAATAAATATAGGCAGTAAATGAGGAGCTTGAGGAGTATAAAGAATGTAAAAAGAATCTTAAGAAAGAAATTTGAAAAGCTAAAAGATATGAGGTTGCTTTGGCAAGTAAGGTGAAAGTAAATCCAAAGGGTTTCTACAGCTACATTAATAGCAAAATGATAACGAGGGTAAAATTGGTCCATTAGAGAGTCAGAGTGGACAGCTATGTGCAATGCCAAAAGAGATGGGGAGTATTGAACAATTTATTTTCTCCGGTATTCACCAAGGAGAAGGATATTAAATTATGTGAGGTAAGGGAAACAACTAAGGTAGCTATAGAAAGTATGAGGATCAAAGAAGAGGAAGTACTGACACTTTTGAAAAGTATAAAAGTGGATAAGTCTCCTGGTCCTAACAGGATATTCACTAGGACATTGAGGGAAGTTAGTGTAGAAATAGCAGGGGCTATGACAGAAATATTTCAAATGTCATTAGAAACGGGAATGGTGCCGGAGGATTGGCGTACTGCGCATGTTGTTCCATTGTTTAAAAAGGGTTCTACGAGTAAACCTAGCAATTATAGACCTGTTCGTTTGACGTCAGTGGTGGGCAAATTAATGGAAAGGATACTTAGAGATAATATATATAATCAACTGGATAAACAGGGTCTGATTAGGAACAGTCAACATGGATTTGTGCCTGGAAGGTCATGTTTGACTAATCTTCTTGAGTGTTTTGAAGAGGTTACTAGGGAAATTGATGAGGGTAAAGCAGTGGATGTTGTCTATATGGACTTCAGTAAGGCCTTTGACAAGGTTCCACATGGAAGATTGGTTAAGAAGGTTCAATTGTTGGGTATTAATAGTGGAGTAGCAAGATGGATTCAACAGTGGCTGAATGGGAGATACCAGAGAGTAATGGTGGATAACTGTTTGTCAGGTTGGAGGCCAGTGACTAGTGGGGTGCCTCAGGGATCTGTGTTGGGTCCACTGTTGTTTGTCACATACATCAATGATCTGGATTATGGTGTGGTAAATTAGATTAGTAAGTATTAATATGATACTAAAATAGGTGGTGTTGTGGATAAGGAAGTAGATTTTCAAAGTCTACAGAGAGATATAGGCCATTTGGAAGAGGTGGCTAAAAGATGGCAGATGGAGTTCAAAGCTGATAAGTGTGAGGTGCTACATCTTGGTAGGACAAATCAAAATAGGACGTACATGGTAAATGGTAGTGAATTGAGGAATGCAGTTGAACAGAGGGATCTAGGAATATGTGCATAGTTCCCTGAAGGTGGAATCTCATGTAGATAGTGTGGTAAAGAAAGCTTTGGGTGTGCTGGCCTTTATAAATCAATGCATTCAGTATAGAAGTTGGGATGTAATGTTAAAATTGTACAAGGCATTGGTGAGCCCAATTCTGGAATATGGTGTACAATTCTGGTCGCCAAATTATAGGAAAGACTAGACCAAGTGTAGACCCGTTGGGTCTGTTCCCCCAATGTGCGTTTGTGGGGGGGGAGGTGGCATGCAGCATCACACACACTAACTATCCCCCCCCCGCACTCACGCTAATTACCCCCCTTGATATTATATTAATATTATTCATTTGCTCCTTTTACCCCATAACCACACTATCTACTGACACATAGCCCCCAACTTGCAGTCACATCTAGAGAGGGGGGGGGGGGGGGTAGAGAGTGAGGGCAGAGAGAGAAGGGGCAGAGAGAGAGAGAGAGACAGAAACACAGAGAGTGGGGCAAGAGGGAGAGGAGGGTGGGGTGGAGGAGAAGAGGAAGGGTGGGTGACGGGGGAAAGGTGGGGGAGGAGGGGGAGGAGGGGAGGAGAGAGAGCAGGTGAGAGTGAGGGGGAGAGTGGGGAGCAGGGGAGGGGGGGGGCGAGGGTGGAGGGAAGAGGGTAGGGGGTGTGGAGGGAGGGGATTTTAGGGGAGGGAGGGTGGGGAGAGGATATAGGGGAGGAGGGGAGAGAGAGAGAGGGAGGGGGAGAGAGAGGGGTAGAGAGTGGGAGAGAGGGGGAGAGAGAGGAGAGAGGTAATAATAATAATACATTTTATTTATGAGCACCTTCCAAGAGTCTCAAGGACACCTTACAAAATTTAGCAAATAGAGTAAAAACATGTAAGCGGAATGAAATAAATAGTAAAGACATCACCAGTACACAAATTAAAGACAGAATTCAATCCAAAGACAAAAATCAAAAACACAATATGAAGAGAGAGCAACGGCAGCTAAAGCGCGCCAGCGTACACTCTCCCTTCCGGCAGCCATCTTGGACACAGAATACACTCAAAAAAACATCCCCCCACAATGGTTACCACTGTGGGGGAAGGCCAATCCCCATTCCCAGTTCTTTCATAGTCAGACCTATTGAGGCCTCCACAGTTGCCTCTACGGAGACCCGATGTTCCTGGCCGTTCTCGCCGGGTGGTGTTGCTCCGGCATCGGGAGAGTCCTCACAGCGGCTGGGAAGGCTGGAACAGCCGATTCCCTACTGGAGTCCGTGGCATTCCGAAGCCGACAGGGCCGCGTCGGTTGGTGCTCCGAGGATCCTGATGTTAAAGTCGGCGCCGCCGCCCGCTGCTGGCCGCTCCACAGTCCCGCAGCTCAAAAGGAGGGGAGAGAGAGAGAGAGAGGGGGGGGGGAGGAGAGAGAGGGGAGAGAGGAGAGGGGGGCGAGGAGAGAGAGAGGGGCGAGGGGGGAATAGGAGAGGGGGGGGAGAGAGGGGTAGAGGGAGGGAGGGAGGGGAGAGAGAGAGAGAGGGAGGAGAGGGGGGGAGGGGGGTTGAGGAGGGGGGAGGAGGGAGGGGGGGGGGTGAGAGGGGGGGAGGGGGGGAGGAGAAGGGGAAGAGGGGCGGAGGGAGAGAGAGAGAGAGGGAGGGAGGGGGGGGGGGGTGGGGGGGGGGCGAGGGGAGGAGGGAGGGGGGGGTTGAGAGGGAGGAGAGGGGGGGGGAGAGAAAGAGAGTGCCTTTTTACTTCAACCCAAACCCCCCAAACAACCATTTGCAGGCAGTGCTTTTTTATTTCAAACTAACCATAACCATATTTTCATTTTCAAACCACATTAAGGGTACTTACTCACAGGTGTGAAGAAATTTGTTCAGTGTCATTCAGAGCTCAGAGTGACAGAGACTAATTGACAGAGCTCCATCTTCATGAGAGACTGATTGAGGCACACCACTTCCTGGTCGTATAGTCCCTCCCCCTCCCTCCAGCAGGGGCAGCAGAGAGAATGGTGAATTTTGTAAAAACATTAATATCTCCGTCATTTTTCATCAACGGGAAAAATCCTCGACACACATATGGCGGAGGGGGGCTCTGAGCAAGGTGGCCAAAAATGACTGCCGTAGGTGGCGGCGTTCTCTCGGAAATCGCAGCACAGAAGGCCAAAAGCGGTCAAGAACAGAGATTTAGTAATATAGATGTCAACAAAATAGAGAGAGTACAGAGTAGATTTACGAGAATGTAGCCTGGGTTTCAGCACCAAAGTTACAGAGAAAGTTTGAACAAGATAGGTCTTTATTCTTTGGAGCGCAGAAGGTTAAGGGGGGATTTGATAGAGGTCTTTAAAATTATGAGAGGGATAGACAGAGTTGACGTGGATAAGCTTTTTCGATTGAAAGTAGGGAAGATTTAAACAAGACAACATGATTTGAGAATTAAGGGACAAAAGTTTAGGGGTAACATGAGGGGGAACTTCTTTACTCAGAGAGTGGTAGCTGTGTGGAATGAGCTTCCAGTGGAAGTGGTGGAGGCAGGTTTGATTTTATCATTTAAAAATAAATTGGATAGGTATATGGATGGGATAGGAATGGAAGGTTATGGTCTGAGTGCAGGTAGATGGGACAAGGTGAGAGTAAGTGTTCAGCACGGACTAGAAGGGCCGAGATGGCCTGATTCTGTGCTGTAATTGTTATATGGTTATATGGTTTGGTAGGTACACATGAAGGCCTTTAGATATACAGTCAGAATGATAAAGCAAGTAAAGCTTTGATCCACCGATTCTCTCCGACCACATTCATGCCTGGCTGCATCGGGTTGCGTTTGAAACTACAGCACGTGGGCACTAGTGCCACCATGTCCTGAGTTTCCACCTATCCGCAGTGTTGTGAAGGATGGAGCTGATCCCATGAAGATGCAATGTGCTGCCCACTGGATGTTGCTGCATTACCTATTCTTCATGGAAAATTTCTCCCAGACAAACACCCCCAGTACCAATCTAAATTGTTGGCAGTTGCCGAAAAAACTGTGGACTGATCATGGATCTGAGCAGAAGATGGCAGTGTTGGTAATGTAAAGGAAGGCTTTGACCTGGTGCTCCCACTGCCTGGCCATGTCATCACTCTTATATTTGTGTCCTTCCTGATGGATTCAGCAAAGTGCTCTTTCTCTTTCTTCGAGCATTTCATTCTTGCCTGATGGATTTTTAGTCCATGGTGGTTCTTACACAGCTTTCCGCAAATACATTTTATACTCGTAGTCAGGTCGTTTGCGTGGGTCAATAACCTTTTGTCCGGCCTATTGGAGATCTTTTCCTCCCCCCCCCCCCTCTCCCCTCTCGGGATCTCCTGGGGGTATGTTTCATTAAGCCTTTCCGTAGCTTTGTTGGGTGTCTTTCTCACGAAAGACACAGACTGGTGTGCTAACCCAGCCTGTCCCGGGTACTGTCTTTCTGGGCCAACACTTGTCTCTCCAGTAGTCACCAAACTATTCATGGTACTCGGGATGTTATTTTCGAAAATAAGAACCAAATATATAATTGGCTTTTTTTCCGTTCACACCCAAATCTTTTGAGTTAATTTTTAACAGACATCATGCCTGTATAGTAAATAAAAGAATAGGTTAAACCAGCTACCAACCACAATTAACTGTCATTTGGAATTCTGCATTAACTTGTTACAAAGGCTGGCACTGAGCATTTCACACCCAAGTTGCAATCTGAAGATTTAGCAGAGTATTCGTTCATAAAATAACTTGCACTTAATTATCAATTGGTTTCTCTAAAGCAACACAATATAATGTTGGAAGCTCAATCTAAAACATGAAGACTGAGCAAAGCCGTTATCGCTGTATTTTTTTTATTTTTTTAATTAAACTGTTGCAAGTTTTAGAATTATTAATACAAAATATTGTTATTTATTCAGACCTGATGGCCGTATAAAGTTGTGGAAAATGACATAACATGGCCTTTAGTTTTCCCAGTCACATTACTCAAGCTGCACAGGTGCACCCGGCTTCAATCCTGACCAAGGATGCTGTCTATATGGAGTTTGTACATTCTCCATGTGACCGCATGGGCTATCTTCAGGTGGTCTGGTTTCTTCCCACATTCTAAAGATGTCCAGGTTTTTAGGTTAATTGCCTTCTGTAAATTGTCGCTAGTGTGTAGTTTAGTGTAGTTTACCAGCTGCGTACCAACCCACATCGAAAACGCAGGTCTGTGCATTTCACCTGCGGGATCACATGGTCTGGATTCCCACTACCCAGTCTACCTTGGTGTCGCACTCGACCACTGCTTAACATTCAAGGCACATGTGGAAAAAACTAAAGCAAAGGTGGGCACCCGCAACAACATATTGAACAAACTCACCACCACCACCACATGGGGTGCCAACCCAACAACAGCACGTACTACAGCCTTAGCACTCTGCTTCTCTGCTGCAGAGTACGCCTGCCCTGCTTGGGAGAGAACTACACATGCAAAGAAGATCGACTCATCCTTGAATGCCAGCTGCCGTAGCATCACAGGTTGCCTACAATCTATGGACATAAACTATGTCTACCTATTGGCTGGCATCGCTCCCCCAGACACCAGGAGAGCTGTTGCAAGTGGGACAGAGCGTCTGAAACAAGTGACAGATGATAGACACTCATTGCACAACCATGTAAAACCATGATAGACACACATTACACACCAGCAAAACCAAGGAACTGATTGTGAACTTTGGAAGGGGTAGGATGGGGACCCACAGTCCAGTTTATATCAACGGGTCGATGGTTGAAAGGGTCAAGAGTTTCAAATTCCTGGGCGTGCACATCTCTGACGATCTTTCCTGGTCCGAGAACACTGATGCAATGATTAAGAAATCTTCCTGAGAAGATTATGGGGAGTCACTTTGTCAAGGAGGACTCTCTCTAACTTTTACAGGTGCACAATAGGGAGCATGCTGACCGGTTGCATCGTGGCTTGCTTCGCCAACTTGAGCGCCCTGGAGAGGAAAAGACTACAAAAAGTAGGACCAGGTCTATCATCGGCTCTGACCTCCCTTCCACGAGGGGATCTATCGCAGTCGCTGCCTCAAAAAGGCTGGCAGTATCATCAAGGACCCACACCATCCTGGTCACACACCCATCTCCCTGCTACCTTCAGGTAGAAGGTACAGGAGCCTGAAGACTGCAACAACCAGGTTCAGGAATAGCTACTTCCCCGCAGCCATCAGGCTATTAAACTTGGCTTGGACAAAACTCTGAACATTAATAGCCTATTATCTGTTATTTGCACTTAATCAGTTTATTTATTCATGTGTGTATATATTTATGTAATGGTGTATGGACACACTGGTCTGTTTTATAGTCAATGCATACTATGTTCTGTTGTGCTGAAACAAAGCAAGAATTTCATTGTCCTATCAGGGACACATGACAATAAATTCTCTTGAATCTTGAATGTACGCCCTTCTAGGCGGTTAAAATCCTGCAAGAGCTTCCTAACCAGCGTCACCCCATTGGAAACAACACCAACTGAAGCTTGCCTCCAGATGTGGAAGAACAGAATAGCCCCTGTCCCTATTTCCACCAAGAGCGGAGCACTTATCACCAGGTGCTGATGAACACTGGCTGAACTGGAGATGTCTCGACCGACTGCGAACCGGGGTCGGGCGGTCAAGGGTGACAATGCACAAATGGGGCTACATCGAGGATACAACAACCTGTGACTGTGGCACACAGACCCAGTCAATGCAACACCTACTGCAATGCCCATTATTGGATAATCCATGTACTACTGCAGAGCTTGCACATTACACGCCAAAAGCACAACGATGTGTACAGCAGTGGCGAGCCACCATATAGCATAAGGACACGAAAGAAGAAGTGTAGTTTAGTTTAGAGATAGTGCGCAGAAACAGGCCCTTTGGTCCACCGAGTCCGCGCCGACCAGCGATCTCCGCACATTAACACTATCCTACACACACTAGGGACTATTTACACATACACCAAGCCAATTAACTTACATACCCGTAAGTC
This sequence comes from Leucoraja erinaceus, assembly GCF_028641065.1. NCBI lineage: Eukaryota > Metazoa > Chordata > Chondrichthyes > Rajiformes > Rajidae > Leucoraja > Leucoraja erinaceus. The sequence goes on from NC_073381.1 coordinate 31,733,361, forward strand.
TTTGTAGTGTGGGAGGAAACCGAAGATCTCGGAGAAAACCCATGCGGTCATGGGGAGAAGGTACAAACTCCATACGGACAGCACCTGTAATCGGGATCGAATCCAGGTCTCCGCCGCTGCATTCGCTGTAAGGCAGAAACTCTACCGCTGCGCCACCGTGTAAGATAGAATTAGAGTACAGTTGATGGTTGGTCGGCATGGTCTCGGTATTAACATGTGTATCTCTAAACTAAACTAAACTAAATTGAACTATTGTTCATTCATAGAAACATAGAAACATAGAAATTAGGTGCAGGAGTAGACCATTCGGCCCTTCGAGCCTGCACCGCCATTTAATATGATCATGGCTGATCATCCAACTCAGTATCCCGTACCTGCCTTCTCTCCATACCCTCTGATCCCCTTGGCCACAAGGGCCACATCTAACTCCCTCTTAAATATAGCCAATGAACTGGCCTCAACTGCCCTCTGTGGCAGAGAGTTCCAGAGATTCACCACTCTCTGTGTGAAAAAAAGTTCTCCTCATCTCGGTTTTAAAGGATTTCCCCCTTATCCTTAAGCTGTGACCCCTTGTCCTGGACTTCCCCAACATCGGGAACAATCTTCCTGCATCTAGCCTGTCCAACCCCCTTAAGAATTTTGTAAGTTTCTATAAGATCCCCTCTCAATCTCCTAAACTCTAGAGAGTATAAACCAAGTCTATCCAGCCTTTCTTCATAAGACAGTCCTGACATCCCAGGAATCAGTCTGGTGAACCTTCTCTGCACTCCCTCTATGGCAATAATGTCCTTCCTCAGATTTGGAGACCAAAACTGCACGCAATACTCCAGGTGTGGTCTCACCAAGACCCTATACAACTGCAGTAGAACCTCCCTGCTCCTATACTCAAATCCTCTTGCTATGAAAGCCAACATGCCATTCGCTTTCTTTACTGCCTGCTGCACCTGCATGCCTACCTTCAATGACTGGTGTACCATGACACCCAGGTCTCGCTGCATCTCCCCCTTTCCCAATCGGCCACCGTTTAGATAATAATCTGCTTTCCCGTTTTTGCCACCAAAATGGATAACCTCACATTTATCCACATTAAACTGCATCTGCCAAACATTTGCCCACTCACCCAGCCTATCCAAGTCACCTTGCAGTCTCCTAGCATCCTCCTCACACCTAACACTGCCCCCCAGCTTAGTGTCATCCGCAAACTTGGAGATATTGCCTTCAATTCCCTCATCCAGATCATTAATATATATTGTAAATAGCTGGGGTCCCAGTACTGAGCCTTGCGGTACCCCACTAGTCACTGCCTGCCATTGTGAAAAGGACCCGTTTACTCCTACTCTTTGCTTCCTGTTTGCCAGCCAGTTCTCTATCCACATCAATACTGAACCCCCAATGCCATGTGCTTTAAGTTTGTATACTAATCTCTTATGTGGGACCTTGTCGAAAGCCTTCTGGAAGTCCAGATACACCACATCCACTGGTTCTCCCTATCCACGCTACTAGTTACATCCTCGAAAAATTCTATAAGATTCGTCAGACATGATTTACCTTTCGTAAATCCATGCTGACTTTGTCCAATGATTTCACCACTTTCTAAATGTGCTGCTATCCCATCTTTAATAACTGACTCTAGCAGTTTCCCCACTACCGATGTTAGGCTAACTGGTCTGTAATTCCCCGTTTTCTCTCTCCCTCCCTTCTTAAAAAGTGGGGTTACGTTTGCTACCCGCCAATCCTCTGGAACTACTCCAGTATCTAAAGAGTTTTGAAAGATTATTACTAATGCATCCACTATTTCTGGAGCTACTTCCTTAAGTACTCTGGGATGCAGCCTATCTGGCCCTGGGGATTTATCGGCCTTTAATCCATTCAATTTACCCAACACCACTTCCCGACTAACCTGGATTTCACTCAATTCCTCCACCTCCTTTGACCCGCGGGCCCCTGCTATTTCCGGCAGATCATTTATGTCTTCCTTAGTGAAGACGGAACCAAAGTAGTTATTCAATTGGTCCGCCATATCCTGGTTCCCCATGATCAACTCACCTGTTTCTGACTGCAAGGGACCTACATTTGTTTTAACTAACCTCTTTCTTTTCACATATCTATAAAAACTTTTGCAGTCAGTTTTTATGTTCACTGCCAGTTTTCTTTCATAATCCATTTTTCCTTTTCTAATTAAGCCCTTCGTCCTCCTCTGCTGGTCTCTGAATTTCTCCCATTCCTCTGGTATGCTGCTTTTTCTGGCTAGTTTGTACGCATCATCCTTTGCTTTGATACTATCCCTGATTTCCCTTGTTATCCATGGATGCACTACCTTCCCTGATTTATTCTTTTGCCAAACTGGGATGAACAATTTTTGTAGTTCATCCATGCAGTCTTTAAATGCCTTCCATTGCATATCCACCGTCAACCCTTTTAGAATTAATTGCCAGTCAATCTTGGCCAATTCACGTCTCATACCCTCAAAGTTACCTTTCTTTAAGTTCAAAACCATTGTTTCTGAATTAACAATGTCACTCTCCATCCTAATGAAGAACTCAACCATATTATGGTCACTCTTGCCCAAGGGGCCACGCACAACAAGACTACTAACTAACCCTTCCTCATTACTCAATACCCAGTCTAAAATAGCCTGCTCTCTCGTTGGTTCCTCTACATGTTTGTTTAGATAACTATCCCGTATACATTCCAAGAAATCCTCTTCCTCAGCACCCCTGCCAGTTTGATTCACCCAATCTATATGTAGATTGAAGTCACCCATTATAACTGCTTTGCCTTTGTCGCAAGCATTTCTAATTTCCTGTTTGATGCCATCCCCAACTTCACTACTACTGTTAGGTGGCCTGTACACAACACCCACCAGCGTTTTCTGCCCCTTATTGTTTCGCAGCTCTACCCATACCGATTCCACATCCTCCAAACTAATGTCCTTCCTTTCCATTGCGTTAATCTCCTCTCTAACCAGCAACACTACCCCACCTCCTTTTCCTTTCTCTCTATCCCTCCTGAATATTGAATATCCCTGGATGTTCAGCTCCCAGCCTTGGTCACCCTGGAGCCATGTCTCCGTGATCCCAACTATATCATAATCATTAATGGCTATCTGCACGTTCAACTCATCCACCTTATTACAAATACTCCTTGCATTGAGACACAAAGCCTTCAGGCTTGTTTTTACAACGCTCTTACCCCTTATACAATTATGTTGAAAAGTGGCCCTTTCATCCATTTCTAAATGGTCAAAATCTCCAGAAGAAAGCTGAACTCTCCAGAATTGTTGAAGACAATTTTCCTCCAACAAGTCTTCATTGGGTAAATCTTCTCCTGACTGACAATCTAGCAGAGAAGGTCACCCATTGCACTTAAAGTTGGTCTGTTACCAATGCAATAAAGTCAATTCAAGGACTATCAGTGTCATGTGATATATTGCATAGTTTTCAGCTGGATATTTAAACCTTGTGTTTAATTATTTCCAAAGCTGCTGCTGCACTGATATTAGGCAGATCCCACATGAGTACAAAATCTCATTCACATCGTGTTAGCATGTCACGGCTGTGTTAAATTGCTGATCCACCCACATGATTTAATTATCAGTCAATGTATATCAGGTTATTTAACCTTGCCATACCAAAGCTGTCATGGCAGAACAGGAATCCTGAGCACAAATGAATAGTAGCTAGTAACTTTGAGTGGTACATTACAATCATAATATTACACTGACACTGATATCAGCATGCATCTGGAATAGACTTATGATACCACAGTAGAAATACAGGTTGCGAGAGTGGTGTAACATGTGGCTAAATTCTTATTGACCTAGACTAATGGACTAAGTCAGAATTACAAACCACTACCTAATCCAGCACGCCTATCCCCAGTCCTGCCAACACAATGTGTATGTACTGATACACATCATGTGCAGTGGATAATATGGAAACTGGCTTAATTTTTTAATGGGATAACAGCAGAATGACATAGATTTTCTTTGCATGGCATTTAAATGTAATTTTTAATTCATCATAAATGAATAAGTTAATATCTATATTACCAAAACTCTGTTCTTGACCGGTTTCGGCTTTCTGTGCTGCGGTTTCCGAGAGTACGTCGCCACCTACGGCTGTCATTTTTGGCCACCTCGCTCAGAGCCCCCCTCCGCCACGTGTGTGCCGAGGATTTTTCCCGTCGATGAAAATTGACAGAGATATTAATGTTTTTACAACATTCCCCATTCTCTCTGCTGCCCCTGCTGGAGGAAGGGGGAGCGACTATAAAACCAGGAAGTGGTGTGCCTCAATCAGTCTCTGCAAGTGGTGTGCCTCAATCAGTCTCTGCAAGTGGTGTGCCTCAATCAGAGCTTTGAATGACACTGACAAATGTCTACAGCACTGTAAGTACCCTTAATTTGGTTTTAAAATGAAAATATAGTTAGAGGTAAAAAAGCACTGCCTGCAAATAGTTGTTTGGGTTTGGGTTGAAGTAAAAAGGCACTCTCTCACTCCCCACCCCCCCCCCCCCCCCCTCCACCCCCCCCCCCCCTCCCCCCCCCCACCCCCCCCCCCTCCCCCCCCCCCCCCCCCCCCCAAACCTCCAGGTCAACCCCCCACCCCCCCTCCCCCACCCCCAGCCCCCAATCCTCCCCCCCCCCCACCCCCCCCACCCACCCCCCCCCCCCCCCCCCCGCACCCCCCCCCCCCCCCCCCCCCTCCCCCCCCACCCCCCCCCCACCCCACCCCCCCCCCCACCCCCCCCCCCCCACCCCTCTATCTTCTCCCCCCCCTCTCCCCCACTCTCCCCCCCCCCCTCCCCCTCCTCCCCCTCTCTTCCTCCCCCCCCCCTCCTCCTCCCCCCTCTCTCCTCCCCCCTCTCTCCCTCCCCCTCTCCCCTCCTCCCCTCTTCCCCCTCTCTCCTCCCCCCTCTCTCCTCCCTTCCCACCCCCTCTCTCCCTCCCCCCTTTCTCTCTCTCCTTCCCCTCCACCCTTCTCCTCTCTCACCTCCCCTCCCCCCTTCCCCCTCCATTAGCGTGAGTGCGGGAGGGGGGGGGGGGGGGCTAGTTAGTGTGTGACGCTGCATGCCGCCTCCCCCCCCCCCCCCCCCCCACAACCACACATTGGGGGAACAGACCCAACAAGTCTGCACTTGGTCTAGTCAGTATTAAAAACAGAATATTTTTACACAACAATATTAACTGGTATCAGATGAAACCATTCCACATCAATGGACTGTGTAGGAACGAACTGCAGATGCTGGTTTACACCAAAGATAGACACAAAATGCTGGAGTAACTCAGTGGGCCAGGCAGCATCTCTGGGGAAAGGGAATAAGTGACATTTCTGGTAGAGACCCTTTTTCAGTCTGAGAGTCAGGGGAGTCTGAAGAAGGGTCTCGACCCGAAACATCACATATTCCTTTTCTCTAAAGATGCTGCCTGGCCCTCTGAATTACTCCAGCATTTTGAACCCACTTCAATGGACAGTTCTTTCATGTCATTTCTTGGGACATATCCTGAAATTTATTTGTTAAATTTGTATTTCCAAATGATTTATAACAAATAATCACTCAAATGGAAATCATGCTTCCTCATACAATGGAAAAAAGAATGGTACATCACAAGAACAGGCCCTTCATTCCACAATGTCTGTGCCAAACGTGATGCCAGGACCCTCATTTAATTGCCTGCATACAGTATAACTCGTATATCTCCATTGCCTGCTTATTGAGATGCCTATACAACCATTTCCTAGGCAATAGACAATAGACAAAAGGTGCAGTAATAGGGCATTCGTCCCTTTGAACTAGTAATATCATTCAATGTGAACATGGCTGATCATCCACAATCAGTACCCTGTTCCTGCCTTCGCCCCATATCCCCTGACCCCACTATCTTTAAGAGCCCTGTCTAGCTCTCTCTTGAACGTAGCCAGAGATCCGGTCTCCACCGCCCTCTGAGGCAGAGAATTACACAGACTCACAACTCTCTGTGTGAAAAGGAGTTTCCTCATCTCCATTCTAAATGGCTTACCCCTTATTCTTAAACTTAAACTGTGGCCCCTGGTTCTTGACCCCCCCCCCCCCCCCCCGTAAAGAAGTCTCAACAACACATTGTCTTAACTGTAGCTTTTATTAACTGTTCACATAATTGCTATACTAGCTGTACGTGGTCTGTCACTGGAGCTAGAGAGAGAGACCCCAGGGAGGGAACATGCAATTATACACCTAATAAGGGGAGTGGTTAAGGGTGGTGAGGTCACTATGTTAAAGGCACATGCACTAGCCATCTACATCCTTCCTCTTGGAACAAAGCAATATAACAGTGACAGGGCGACCACGTCTCATGCGCTATAAGCAGGCATACAATGATTACAGAGCTAAGCAAAATCCCCGTAGCGAACAGGCGGCTTGACCAGCCTGCCTGACCGGGTGCGAAGCTCGCCACCTCCTCCCCCTGCAGGAACAAGAGCAGCCGGGGCTGGGGCAGGCGAGCGAACCGGGGATACAGGGGGAGAAGAGGCAGGAGAAGACCCACCCGCCGGCGGGGTAGAGGGAGAACGAGGGCTGGGAGGCGGAGACGGGGGCTTAATCAACGGCGAAGGGAGGGATCTGGGCATCTGCGGAACGGCAGGAGCGGAAACAGACAAGGGAGGGGAGAAGGGGGCAGCAGGCGGAGGTCGGGGCTCGTTAACGAGCAGCAGATGCTGGCGGGAACGGCGGTAGATGACCCCGTCGTGGTCCACCAAGTAAGACCGCGGTGAGCCGGCATCACCGACCACCGTGGCGAGCTTGTAGTGGCCAGAGGCAGTCTGCATCCGGACGATCTGGCCGGGAAACAGAGGCGGCAGGGGGCGGCAGGACTGGTCGTGGGAGCGCTTCTGCGAGTCTTGCTTGGTGGTGATACGCTCCTGGACAGTAGCAGGGGGGAGAACAGAGGGAACAAGGGATTGCTGGGCAACAGGGAGGGGGGGGCGAGTTCTGCGAGACAGCAGTCGTTGTGCCGGCGAACCCAGGGCAGGGTCGCGGGAGATGTTGCGGAGATTAAGTAGGGCCAGGTGGAAGTCCGACTTGGACAGCCGACAGTGCTCCAGCAAACCCTTAGCACTGCGGACTGCACGCTCCGCCAGGCCGTTGCTTTGCGGGTACTCAGGGCTGCTGGTGAAATGTTTAAAGTTCCACTGAGAAGCGAAACGCTGGAACTCGGCACTGGTGAACTGGCTGCCGTTGTCGGATTGGAGGCGAGCAGGGGAGCCAAACGTGGCAAAGTGGCGACGCAGCCTCCCGATGACAGCCGAGGAGGAGAGGGAGTGGAGTTGGTCGACCTCAAACCAGTTAGAATAGGAGTCGACGAGGACCAGGAAGTGTTTCCCACGCCACTCGAAAATGTCAGTAGCGACCGCCGTCCAGGGGAGATCGGGGGCAGGTTGTTGCAGCAGCGGCTGACGTTGTTGATGTGGAGCCAGGCTGTTGCAAGAAGGGCAAGCAGAGACCCACTCCCGGATGTCGTTGGCCATGCTGGGCCAGTAGAACTGGCCCTGGGCGCTGGACAGAGTGGCCTCGGCCCCAGGATGACCGTTGTGGGCAGACTGAAAATAGGCAACCCTCAGTGACTCGGGCACTACGACCTTGTGCCCCTTAACCACCACGCCGTCGTGCAGGACGAGCTCATCGCGGACCAGGAAGTATGGGACTACACTGGCCGGCAAGGAGGAGCGGCGTTCAGGCCAACCCTGGATGATGATGTCGGACAGTAGCTGCAGGGTAGGATCCTTGGCAGTGTGGGAGACGAGGGACTGCATCTGCTTGGAAGGCACAAAGTTGACATTAAGCACCATTAGGTCCGACGACTCGTAGGGGTGGCGGGCAGAGGAAGGCAGAGGGGCGCGGGACAGTGTGTCGGCAACGAACATGTCTTTGCCTTTTCGGTAAACGATGGTAAAAATAAACCGTTGCAGCTGCAACATCATACGCTGCAGCCTGGAGGAAGCAGCGTGGATCGGTTTGTTAAGAATGGTTACTAGCGGCTGGTGATCCGTTTCAATCGTGAAGGTGTTGCCCAGAATGTAGTCCTTGAATCTCGAGCAAGCAAACACCACAGCAAGGAGTTCTTTTTCAATTTGAGCGTAGCGCTGCTCGGCAGGGGTCATGGTGCGGGACGCATAGGAAACGGGCAGCTGCTGACCGTCGTGGAGCTGCATGCAAGCGGCGCCGAGGCCAAACTTGGAAGCGTCACAGGTGAGAACAATGGGGTGCTGTAGGTCAAAAAACTTGAGTGTGGGGGTACTGACCAGTCGGGACTTCAGGACGTCAAAGGCGCGTTGGTGTTGCGGGAACCAAGCCCAGGCAGTGTCCTTTTTGATGAGCTCCCTCAGGGGCGCACTCAGTTCGCTGAGGTCGGGGATAAACTTCCCCAGGTAGTTCACCATGCCCAGGAAACGCTGCAGAGCGGGCACATCGGTAGGAGGGGACATTCCAGAGACGGCAGCAGTTTTCTCCGGGTCGGGCTTCAGCCCCGAGGCGGTAAAGACGTGGCCCACGTAAGTGACTTCTTTAACGCGGAATCGACATTTCTTTGGGTTAAGTTTCAGATTAATGTCCCGGGCCCGATCTAGGACTTTACGGAGGTTCAGGTCGTGTTCAGCCACGTCCTTGCCATAGACCAGGATGTCGTCAACTATGATAGCACACGGCAGACCGGCGAACAGCTGCTCCATGGTCCGCTGGAACACCTCACTGGCAGAGTTGATGCCGAATGGCATGCGCAGAAATCGAAATCTTCCGAAAGGTGTGCTGAAGGTCGTCAGGTAGGAAGAACGTTCATCTAACGGTATCTGCCAGAAAGAGCTTTTGGCATCGAGGACCGAAAAGACAGTGGCCGGGCCAACCTGTGCGGCGACGTCCTCTACTGTGCGCATCGGGTAGTGCGGGCGTTTGATTGCCAGGTTCAGGTCCTTGGGGTTGATGCAAATGCGAATCTCAGATTTGTCCTTCTTCGCCGCCACCACCATGGTGGAGACCCACCGGGTGGGCTCGCTCACCTCTTTCAGGATGCCCTTGGAGACCATGTTCAGTAACGCAGACTTCACCTTGTCCTTCATGGCGAAGGAGACGCGGTGTGGCGGGCGGACCACAGGCTCAATGCTGGAGTCGACAGCAATCTTGTAGCAGCTGGGCAGCTTGCCCAGCCTGTCATCGAAGCGATCAGGGTATTCACGTAGGGGGTCCATGAGGGTCTGCACCTGATGGATGTCGTGATCGAGGTCCTGGCACGCTCGGGCGCCTAGCAGGGTCACGTTGTCGGAATCTAGCAGGTAGAAAGTGAGGGGCCGCGAGGCCTCCAGGACCTTGCAGTGCAGAGTTGTCTTTCCCACAGGAACGAGTACAGCTCCCCCATATGCATGCAGGCGGGAGTGAGCAGGAGACACTTTCTCACCAGACCTTATCTTGCGAAACAGGCTTGTTGACATAACATTTCCAAAAGCGCCTGTGTCCAACTTAGCTGAGAAGGTCGTACCATTAACGGTCACACGGACAGAAGGGTTAGCAACCAAAGCATGAGAGTCTAGAAGCGAAAACACGCTGGCCTCCCCTTCGGAGGAACTGATATCAGAAAGGGTGAGATCATCAGGCAGGTGCTCTGAGACAGTACTATCAGCCTGAGCAAGGTTGACCGGCACTCTCCGAAAAGGGGGGGCTTGATTCCCGCGGGCTCGGCAGGCTGCAGAAAAATGATTTAGCTTTCTGCAGAAATTGCAGGTCTTCCCCAGGGCAGGGCACACGTTGAATTGATGGGTAGCAAAGTTGCAGTTGGGGCAGCGGCGGGCGACTCCGGACCTGGGTGGGGGTGGACCCTGTTGTCGCCGCGGGGCAACGTTTCTTGGGCGGCCGGTGGCAGAGGCTAAGTCGACATGAGTGTCCTCGGGTGGCAGGGTAGAGGCGACAGCTTCAGCCATGAGTGCAGCGTGTAGAGCCGCATCCAGAGAAAGTTCGGGCATTCTGAGAAGTTCTGCTCTCAGTTTGGTATCGCGGAGGCCATACACAAGGATGTCACGAGTCAGCTGCTCGGGGGTCAGGGCATCAAGGCGGCAGCGCCGAGCCAGGTGCCTCAACGCGGCGATGTAGTTAGTGACGGACTCGTCAGCGCTCTGCCGACGGCCAAACATTTTGAAACGCTCCAAAATAGAGTTGGTGGGAACATCACACAGGGCAGTGAACTTAGCAATGAGACATACCGGATCGAGGGCACTCTCACCAGCAGCATACACAAACGACTCAGACCGTTCCAGGGCGTCGGGACCGGCCAAGTTGAGGAGCAGAGATGCACGCGTCTCAGCGGTGGCAGCAGGGTGGGCGATGGTCACATAATGCTGAAAATCACGTCGGAAGACATCCCATCGATGGGCAATGTCCCCATCAAATACAAGCGGGTCGGGCTTGCGGCACGAGTTTGCCATGGCACGAGGGAAGGAAACAGGATAAGGGTACTGGGATATAAACTAAAAGAAAACCGGCAAACAGGAGGCGCAGGGTCTCACAGCTGAGACACCATGTAAAGAAGTCTCAACAACACATTGTCTTAACTGTAGCTTTTATTAACTGTTCACATAATTGCTATACTAGCTGTACGTGGTCTGTCACTGGAGCTAGAGAGAGAGACCCCAGGGAGGGAACATGCAATTATACACCTAATAAGGGGAGTGGTTAAGGGTTGTGAGGTCACTATGTTAAAGGCACATGCACTAGCCATCTACACCCCCCCCCCCCCCCCCCCCCCCCCCCCCCCCCCCCCCCCCCCCCCCCCCCCCCCCCCCCCCCCCCCCCCCCCACCAATTTGTCCTTCCTCAAATTTGGAGACCAAACTGCACACAATACTCCAGGTGTGGTCTCACTAGGGCCCTGTACAACTGCAGGAGGACGTCTTTTCCCCTATATTCAACTCCTCTTGCTATGAAGGACAAAATGCCATTAACTTTCTCCACTGCCTGCTGTACCTGCATGCTTACTTTCATTGACTGATGAAAAAGGACCCCCAGATCCCGTTGTACTTCCCCTTTTCCCAACTTGACACCATTTAGATTATAATCTGCCTTCCTGTTCTAGCTACCAAAGTGGATAACCTCACATTTATCCACATTAATCTTCATCCGCCCATTCACCCAACCTGTCCAACTCACCTTGCATTCTCATAGCATCCTCCTCACAGTTCACACTGCCAGCCAGCTTTGTGTCATCTGCAACTTTGCTAATGTTACGTTGAATCCGTTCATCTAAATCAGCGATGTATGTTGTAAATAGCTGTGGCCCCAGCACGGAGCCTTGCAGTATCCCACTAGTCACTGCCTGCCATTCTGAAAGGGTATGTTTGTGCTACTCTTTGTTTCCTGTCTGCCAACCAATTTTCTATCCATGTCAGCAATCTACCCCCAATACCATGTGCCTTAATTCTGCCCAATAATCTCCTATGTGGGACCTTATCAAATGCTTTCTGAAAGCCCAGGTACACTACAACCACTGTCATTGATCACATTGAATAGCAGTGCTGGCTCGAAGGGCCAAATGGTTTACTCTTGCACCTATTATCTATTGTCTATTTTCCTAGTTACATCCTCAAAACATTCCAGAAGGTTAGTCAACTCGGACCGATCCTGTTATTGCTACTACACCCCCCCCCCCACTCACTACCTCTCCCGGCAGCTCATTCCAGGTGTTCACTACGCTCTGTTTAAATAACTTGCCAATAGGATAAGCATTTCCTATTAAATTACAAGAGGCGGATTTACAGGAAATGTGTTTATCTCCATTTCATTTCTGTGATCCAATTGAATGCATTATATTTTGACACCGTCAATCTTCACATCGAAGAGGAATATTAGGAATATCTGTTTCATTGTAAATGGGTCAATTTAACTAGAAGTCTACAAATTAATAGTCTGGTGAATGACAGAATTCAATCTCATGTCAGTCAAAGTGTGAGTACAGCGATATGCCAGGCATCAAACATGCTATTTATAATTTATAATGCTTTGATTCGCACACCACGATATATCTGAAGTCAAATCAATTTAGGCAATTTACAAGAAGCCAATAATTCCTCAGTATTGACAACCAAGCTTACAAAATGTAAAAGTTATTTTCAAAGGTTCTTAAGAATCCCTGTGACAATCTGCAAAGAATCTATGGCATTATTTCTAAGCAGAAATCTCACACCAAGTTAGTTTTGAGAACCCTGGCACCTACGCAAGACGCTGCACGGCAAATACCTAAAAAATAATCTCTTTTATACAAAAATTCTGCCACTGAATGAAAATACATTTGGGAGAAGAAGTATGGATTGAATCAGTCTTTATAGACTTCAAAACATTGTTTTTTTTTGTATCTTCCTGCATCGATCTAGCGCTCGGTTACTTCTGACCTTTTGATAGAACATGGTGGAATGTCACATGATGTGGCAGTAACTGAGACAACAAATTATTCATTTTTAATCCATGGTACAGAAAAATGCCTGCTGTATTGTACGCTAGGTGCAATTTCCCAAAGTGCCGTAAACTTGCCAGGAACTCGTGTGGCAGATTCTCAATATACATCCATTGTGTAATGCACCATTACAATTTCTATTGTGTGTGCATATATATATATATATATATATACACACACACACATATATATATATATATATATATTGTATACCTCTATAAGATCACACCTCATCCTCCTGCGCTCCATTCAATAGAGACCCAAAATATTATATATATATATATATATTAAATGGTAGGCCTCTGGTTAGTGTTGTAGAGCAGAAGTATCTAAGAGTGCAGGTGCATGGTTCCTTGAAGGTTGAGTCACAGGTAGATAAGGTGGTCCAAAAAGCTTTTCACACTTTGGCCTTCACCAGTCAGAGTATTGAATATAAAAGTTAGGAGTCATGTTGCAGTTGTATAAGACATTGTTGAGACCGCATTTAGAATATTGTGTTCAGTTCTGGACACCATGTTATAGGAAAGGTATGGTCAAGCTTGAAAGGGTACAGAAAAGATTTTCAAGGATGTTGCTAGGGCTAGAGGGTGTGAGCTTTAGGGAGAGGTTGAGTAGGCTGGGTCTCTATTGAATGGAGTGCAGGAGGATGAGGTGTGATCTTATAGAGGTATACAAAATCATGAAAGGAATAGATTGGGTAGGACCGAGATGAGAAAAACATTTTTCACACAGAGAGTGGTGAATCTCTGGAATTCTCTGCCACAGAGGGTAGTTGAGGCCAGTTCATTGGTTATATTTAAGAAGGAGTTAGATGTGGCCCTTGTGGCAAAAGGGATCAGGGGGTATGGAGAGAAGGCAGGTACAGGATACTGAGTTGGATGATCATCCATGATCATATTAACCATATAATATAACAAACCATATAACAATTATATTGAATGGCGGTGCAGGCTCGAAGGGCCAAATGGCCTACTCCT